>NW_024425230.1:275292-321659 GCF_017311325.1 Ursus maritimus
ATTCTATATTCTCATTAACATTTTCGTTAATACTTTTTTCAAAACTACACATCATCTTGACCATTGTTACTCTGAATTCCATTTCTGATAATTTGGTTATATCCATATCCATTAGTTCTGTGGCAGAGGCCACAGACTCATTGTCTTTTCTTTGCTGGGGAGGACTTCTTCTCGTCATTCTGATGAGGAGCTGTTGCGGGGTTGTCCAGAGCCCAAATTATTGACCGGGACCCAGGCTGTGCGCCCTTGTTTTATAGGGCTCTTAGGGATGTGTGCTTCTGGATTTTTCAGCCTGCCTTCTGGGGGAGGGGCCTGCCGCGCCGATACTCAGGCAACCCTGTTTGGGTAGAGTCTCCATGTCCCCTGCGAGGGGGGATGGGATGGGCACAGTGTGAGCTGGTATTTCCAGGCTTTTGTTCTTTGGCGGTTTTCCCTGGTGGTCTGCTGAGAGTCAGAGCAGCAGTGGCCGATTCTCAGCCTCTATCTCAGAACAGAGGGATCGTGGACCGTTCTCCACTGATGTTCTGGCCACTTTAACTCTGTTACTGTTGGTACTGCTCAACCATGCAGCATCCCGGGATGTGCACCCTACACCCGGCATCCCACCCCTCACTTCCAGGGCCGGCGCGTCTCTGTCCTTTGAATTTTAACACCGCCAGCCGCCAGCCACCCCTGCGCGCTCCTTGAGCTCCCGGTCTCAGTCTGGTTCCAGTGAGCACTCTGGAGCTCCGGTTTTCAGTCTGGTGGCGCGTGTTCCCTGGGTCATGGTCTCAGTCTGCTCTCTCGCAGGTGCCGGTCCGTGAGTCTGCCTGCTCCCCCGTGCAAGTGGCGACCGCTTCCCGGCACCCGAGCGCGGCGGCTCCCTCCCCCTTCCGTTTATCTTCCGATATCTGTGCGCGGTTTCACGGCTCCCCGCTTCGTACCTCAATACTCAGTGCTGGAGATGTTCATTTGTAGAGATCCAGATGTATCTTCCTGCATCTCAGGCTGATTCCGTGGATGTTCAGGCTGGTCTGGTACCTATCCAGCTAGGCTCAGGGGACCGGCTGAAAAAGGGGTCCCCTACTCCTCCATCTTAACTCCCCTCTCCTCATCCTTTCCATTCAACTCTTGATGGACATATGGGCTCCTCCCATAGTTTGCCTCTTGTGGATATTACTGCTATAAACACTTGGGTGCATGTGCCCCACTGAATCACTGTTTGTAACCTCTGAATAAATACCTAGGAGTGCAAGTGCTGGGTCCTAGGGTAGCTCTATTTTTAACCTTCTGAGTAACCTCCATACTGTTTTCCAGAATGGCTGCATCAGTTTGCATTCCCACCAACTGTGTAAGAGGGTTCCCCTTTCTCCACATCCTCACCAACATCTGATGCTTCCTGAGTTGTTAATTTTAGCCATTCTGTCTGGTGCGACATGGTATCTCACTGGAGTTTTGATCGTATTTCCCCAATGCTAAGTGACGTTGAGTGTTTTTCATGTGTCTGTTGGCCATTTGTAGGTCTTCTTTGGAGAAATGTCTGTTCATGTCTTCTGCCCATTTCTTCATTGGATTTTCTGTGTTTTGCGTGTTGAAGTTGATAAGTTCTTTACAGATATTGAATACTAGCCCTTTAGCTAAGACATTTACAAATATCTTCTCCGATTCTGTAGGTTGACTTTTATTTTGTCGACTGTTTCCTTTGCTCTGCAGAAGTTTTTATCTTGATGAATTCCCAATAGTTCATTTTTGCTTTTGTTTCCCTTGCCTTTGAAGATTATCTAGCAAGACGTTGTAGTGGCTGAGGTCAAAGAAGTTGCTGCCTGTGTTCTCCTCTAGGATTTTGATGGATTCCTGTCTCACATTTAGGTCGTTCATTTTGAGTTTATTTTTGTGTATGCTGTAAGACAGTGGTCCAGTTTCATTCTTCTGCCTGTGGCTATCCAATTTTCCCAACACTATTTGTTGAAGAGACTGTCTTTTTTCCATTGGATATTCTTTCTTGCATTCTCAAAGAGTAGATGACCATAGAGTTGAGGGTCCACTTTTGGGTTTTCTATTCTGTTCCATTGATCTAGGTGTCTGTTTTTGTGCCAGTACCATACTGCTTTTATGACTACAGCTTTGTAATACAGCTTGAAGTCTGTAATTGTGATGCCTCCAGCTTTGGTGGTCTTCTTCAACATTCCTTTGGCTATTGAGCATTTTTTTCTGATTCCACACAAATTTTAGGATTGTTTGTTCCAGCTCTGTGAAAAATACTGATGGTGTTTTGGTAGGGATTGCACTGAATGTGTAGATTGCTTTTGGATAGCATAGACATTTTAACCATATTTGTTATTCCAATCCATGAGCATGGAATGTTTTTCCATTTCTTTATATCTTCCTCAATTTTTTTCATAAGCATTCTATAGTTTTCAGAGTACAGATCTTTTACCTCTTTGGTTAGGTTTATTCCTAGGTATCTTATGGGTTTTGGTGCTATTGTAAATGGGAATGATTCCTTGATTTCTCTTTCTTCTGTCTCATTGTTAGTGTATAGAAATGCAACTAATTTCTGTGTATCAATTTCATACCCTGTGACTTTGTTGAATTTCTGTATCAGTTCCAGCAATTTTGGGGTGGAATCTTTTGGGTTCTCTACCAATAGTATCACGTCATCTGTGAAGAGTGAAAGTTTGACTTCTTTGCCGATTCAGATGCCTTTTATTTCCTTTTATTGTCTGATGGCTAAGGTAGAATTTCCAGTACTGTGGTGAACAACTGTGGAGAGAACTGACATTCCTGTCATGTTCCTGACCTTCAGGGAAAGCTCTCAATTTTTTTCCCCATTGAGGACAATATCTGCTGTGGGTCTTTTGTCATGGCTTTTTTGATATTGAGGTATGTTCCCATCATCCCTACGTGGCGGATGGTTTTTATCAATAAAGAACGCTGTATTTTGTCAAATGTTTTTTCTGCATCTACTGAGAGGACCATATGGTTCTTATCCTTTCTTTTATTAATGTGGAGTATCACACTGAATGATTTCTGGGTATTAAACCACCACTGCAGCCCAGGAATAAATCCTAATCCATCATGGTAAATAATCCTTTTAAGGTACTGTTGGATCCTATTAGCTAGTATCTTGATGAGAATTTTTGCATCCATGTTCATCAGGGATATTGGTCTGTAATTCTCCTTTTAACTGGGGTCTTTGTCTGGTTTGGGGATCAAGTGTAAAACTGCCCTCACAAAATGAGTTTAAGTTTTCCTTCTGTTTCTGTTTTTTGGAACAGTTTCAGAAAATAAGTATCACTTCTTTAAATATTTGGTAGAATAACCGTAGGAAGCCATCTGGCCCTGGACTCCTGTTTGTTGGGAGATTTTTGATTACTGCTTCAGTTTCTTTGCTGGTTATGGTTCAGGTTTTCTATTTCTATTTCTTCCTGTTTCTGTTTTGGTAGTTTATATGTTTCTAGGATGCATCCATTTCTTCCAGATTGCCTAATGTTGGCATATAATTGCTCATAAACTCTCTTATAATTGTTTGTATTCCTTTGGTGTTGGTTGTGATCTCTCCTCTTTCATTTATGATTTTATTTATCTGGGTCCTTTCTCTTTTCTTTTTGATAACTCTGGCTAGTGGTCTATCAATCTTACTAAATCTTTCAAAGAACCATCTCCTACTTTCGTTGATCTGTTCTATTGGTTTTTTATTTCTATACCATTGATTTCTGCTCTAATCTTTATTATTTCCCTTCTCCTGCTGGACTTAGGATTTGCTGTTCTTTTTCCAGCTTCCTTAGGTGTAATGTTAGGTTATATATTTGAGACTTTTCTTGCTTCTTGAGGAAAGCCTGTATTGCTATATACTTCCCTCTTAGGACTGCCTTTGGTGCATCCCAAAGATTCTGAACTGTCATATTTTCATTTCCATTTCTTTCCATGTATTTTTTAAATTCTTCTTTAATTTTCTGGTTGACCCAGTAGTAGGATGTTCTTTAACCTCCAAATATTTGGGGTCCTTCCAAATTTCTTCTTGTGGTTGGCTTCAAGTTTCATAGCATTGTGGTCTGAAAATATTCATGGTATGATCTCAATCTTTTTGTACCAGTTGAGATCTGATTTGTGACCCAGTATGTGATCAATTCTGGAGAATATTCCATATGCACTTGAGAAGAACATGTATTCTGCTGCTTTAGGATGAAATGCTCTGAATACATCTGTAAAGTCCATTTGGTCCAGGGCATCATACAAAGCCCTTGTTTCCCTGTTGATCTGCTTAGATGATCTGTTCATTGCTGTGAGTGGGGTGTTAAAGTCCCCTACTATTATTGTATCATCATCACTGAGTTTCTTTAAGTTTGTTACTAATTGATTTGTATATTTGGCTGCTTCCAAATTAGGGGCATAAATATTTAAATTGTTAGATCTTCTTGTTGGATAGAGCCCTTTCTTAATGATATAGTGTCCTTTATCTCTTATTATAGTCTTTGGTTTAAAATCTAGTTTGTCTGATATAAGGATGGCTACTCCAGTTTTCTTTTGATGTCCATTAGCATGATAAATGGTTCTCCACTCCCTCACATTCAATCTGGAGGTGTCTCTGGGTCTAAAATGAGTCTCTTGTAGACAGCATATCAATGGGTCTTTTTTTTTTTACCCATTCTGATACCCGATGTCTTTTGATTGATACATTTAGTTCATTTACATTCAGAGTAATTATTGAAAGATATGAATTTAGTGTCATTGTATTACCTGTAAAGTCATGGTTTCTGTACATTATTTCTCTTCCTTTCTAGTCTATGTTAGTTTCAGGCTCTCTCTTCGTTCAAAGGATCCCCTTTAATATTTCTGGCAGGGCTAGTTTAGTGTTTACAAATTCCCTTAGTTTCTGGCTGTCCTGGAAACTCTCTATCTCTCTATTCTGAATGACAGCCTTGATGGATGATGGACTTTTGGCTGCATATTTTTCCCATTTACATGTTGAATATATCATGCCAGTCCTTTCTGGCCTGCCAGGTCTCTGTGGATAGGTCTGCTGCCGGCCTTATGTGTTTACCCTTTGGGTTAAGGCCCTCTTGTCCCAAGCTGCTTTCAGGATTTTCTCTTTGTCTCTGAAATTTGCAAGTTTTGCTATTATATGTTGAGGTGTTGACCTATTTTTACTAATTTTGCAGGTGGTTCTATGTGCCTCCTGGACTTGAATGCCTGTTTCCTTCCCCAGATTAGGGAAGTTCTCAGCTATAATTTGTTCAAATAAACTTCCCACCCCTTTTTTCCACTCTTCATCTTCTGGGACTCCTATAATATGGATATTATTTCACCTTATTGAATCGCTTAGTTCCCTAAGTCTACCTTTGTGATCTAATAGGTTTCTTTCCCTCTTTCAACTTCCTTGTTTTCTAATCATTTTATGTTCTATATCACTGAATTGGCTCCACTGATCCATTCATCCTCATTTTTATGGCCTCCACTTGGGATTGCCTCTATGTAATAGTATTCTTAATTTTGGCCTGATCAGATTTTAGTTCTTGTATCTCTACAGTAAAGGATTCTCTAGTGTCCTCTATGCTTTTTTTCAGCCCAGCCCAGCTAATACCTTTATAATCATTGCTTTAAATTCTAGTTCAGAGGGGCGCCTGGGTGGCTCAGTTAGTTAGGTGTCTGCCTTCAGCTCAGGTCATAATCCCAGGGTCCTGGGATCAAGCCCTGCATTGGGCTCCCTGCTTCTCCCTCTCCTGCTCCCCCTGCTTGTGCGCGCGCTCCCTCTCTGTCAAATAAATAAATAAAATCTTTAAATAAATAAATATGTAAATAAATTCTAGTTCAGACATCTTACTTATATCCATATTGATTAAGTCCCTGCCAGTGAGTTCTTTCTTTTGGGGTAAGTTTCTTCATTTCCTCATTTTTTCCAGAAAAGAGAAGAATAAAGAAAAAGAAAACAACAACAAAAAAACCTAGCTCCTGGGTTTTGGTCTGCTTGTTAAAAGAAACTAAATCCCAAAATAAGAAACAAACACACACACACACTCACACACACATACACACACATAAACATATACATAATATATATTTTAATGAAAGAAAACAAAAAATTAAAAATATGTATATATAAAAATTAAAAAAAGAAAAAAAGAATTGAGCAAATAATAAAATAACTGAAAAAATACTAAAAGACTGAAGAATAAAAATACAAAGAATGCTATATACTGTTTTCCCCAAGAGCTGAAGGTTTGCAGCACTCCATGATCAGTAAAATTGGTGAAAGCAAGCTGTTTGTGCTGGTTTTCTGGGGAAGGAGTCTGTTGCACTGATTCTCAGATGGACTTGCCCTAGTGGAAATGCTTTTCCAGGGCACAGGGAGGCAGGGCTTGCTGTAAGCGGCTCCAGACTCTACTAGGTGGCGCTGTTTTGTTCCCTGAAGGCTTTCAGCACTGATGGAAAGTATGAATAGCGGTGCCCTCTCTCTAGCTCCAGAGCTGAAAATTCACACACACACCCCCCTTCAATGAGCCCTCACAGAAAAGCAATCAATCACTCTGTCTTCCCTGTTGCCATCAGAACTCTGCCTACCCAGCCTGTGATCCAGCGTTTTTATCTCAGGCATGCCACTGAGTTTCAAGACTCCAAATTTTAGGGATTCCCACAGCACGGATCTGCACTGTTGTTCCCAGAGGAGGGAGGAGGGCCTCTCCACACTTCTGCCCTTTGCTGGATCCCTCCCAGAAAACTGTCCTATGACTGCACAGCAGTTCAGTTTATGGCAAAACAGAGCAGAAAGCCAGTACCTAGACACGCTCTTCTCAGCCAGCTTCTAAGCTTCTATGCCTGGGAACTCTGTCAAACTCAGGTACCACCCGTTCTTCTCATGACCCCGGGGATCCTGAGACCACGCTGTCATACCTGGGATTCCACTCCACTCACCACCTAAACACCTTTAAGCCAGGCACATGCCCCAGGATAGCAGCCTTCTAAAAGTTCCAATTTTGCACTCTGCTGTTTATAATACTTTGTAGTAACCTCCTGAAGCAGGCTCCCTCCCCACTGACGTATCCTAAGCTATATCACTCACATTGGATTCAAATCTCCGCACTTCCTACCTTCCAAACAGCGGTTGCTTTTCTACTTGTGACTTGCAGAATTTGTTTTCTCAGATCTTTAATTGATTTCTTGGGTGTTCAGAAATATTCGATAACTATTTAGTTGTATTTGAGGGTCAAGACAAACTTAAGGTCCCCTACTCCTCTGCCATCTTAACTCCTCTCTCTGTTGTGTTTCTATACACTAATAATGAACTAGCAGAAAGAGAAATTAAGGAAATAATCCCAATTACAACTGCATCATAAAGAGTAAAATATCTAAGAATAAATTTAACCAAGGAGGTGAAAGACCCGCACTGTGAAAACTATAAGACACTGCTGAAAGAAATTGAAGATGACACAGACAAATAGAAAGATATACCCTGCTCATGGATTAGAAGAATACTGTTAAAATGTGCATACTCAAAACAATCTATAGATTCGATATAATCTCTATCAAAAATATTAATGGCATTCTTCACAGAAACATTACAAAGAATCTTAAAATTTGTATGGAACCACAAAAGACCCCAAATAGCCAAAGTATTCTTAGGAAAGAACAGAACCAGAGGTATCATGCTCCCTGATTTCAAACTATACTACAAAGCTATAGTAATCAAAATAGTATAGTACTGGTGTGCAGGCACACACATGCGCGCGCACACACACACACACACACACACATACAGATCAACAGAATAGAGAGCAAGTTATAAACCGATGCTTACATGGTGAATCTGCAACAAAGGAGACAAGAGTATACAATGGGGAAAAAAGTCTCTTCAGTAACTGGTGTTGAGAAAACTGGTCAGCCACATGTAAAAGAATGGAACTAGACCATTTTCTTACACCATATACAAATGTTAACTCAGAATGGGTTAAAGGCCTAAATGTAAGACCTGAAACCATAAAACTCCTAAAAGAAAACATATTCAGTAATTTTGTAGACATCAGACTGCACAACATTTTTCTGGATATATCTCCTCAGGCAAGGGAAAAATTAAAAAAAAAATAAACTAAAAAAGCTTTTGCACAGCAAAGGAAACTATTAACAAAACAAAAAGGCAACATGATGAATGGGAGAAGATATTTACAAGTGACATACCTGATAAGGGATTAACATCCAAAATATATAAAGAATTCACACAACTCAACACCAAAAACCCCCAAACAATCTGATTGAAAAATGCACAGAGGACCTGAATAGATATTGCTCTCAAGAAGACATACAGATGGCCAACAGACACATGAAAAGATGCTCAACATCACTAACCATCAAGGAAACACAAATCTAAACTACGATCAGATATCATCTCGCATTTGCCAGAACAGCTATTATCAAAAAGACCAGAAATCACAAGTGTGGGTAAATATACAGATAAAGGGAAGCCTCATGCACTGCTGGTGGGAATGTAAATTGGTGCAGCCACCAGGAAAAACTATATGAAGCTTCCTCAAAAAATTAAAAACAGAGCTATCATATGATTCAATAATCCCACTGCTAAATATTTACCTAAAGAAAACAAAAATACTAATTTCAAAAACTATATACACCCATGCTTACTGCAGCATTATCTATATAGCCAAATTATGGAAGCAACTAAAGTGCCCATTGACAGATGAATGGATGAAAATGTGGGGGGGGAGTGTAGATAGATATAGATATATAGATATACACATACATACTGTGGAATATTATTCAGTCATAAGAATGAAATCTTGCCATTTGTGACAACATGGATAGACCAGAGGGTGTTATGCCAAATGAAGTAAGTCGGACAGAGAAAGACAAATATAGTGTGATCTCACTTACATATGGTATCTAAAAAGCAAAACAAATGAACAAAGAACAAAATAGAAGCAGACTGATAAAAAGAAAGAACTACTGCCAGAGGGCAGAAGTGTGGGGGGATGGGCAAAACAGGTGAAGAGGTTTAAGAAGTACAAACTTCCAGTTATAAAATAAGTCATGGGGATATAAAGAATAACACAGGGAATATAGTCAGTTATACTTTAATAACCTTGGTGACAGATGGTAACTAGACTTGTCATGATTATTCTGTAATGCATGTCAATGTCAAATCACTATGTTGTACACCTGAAACCAATATAATGTTGAATGTCGTCTTCAATAAAACCCTTCTATAAAAAATATATATTATGAAAAATGACTAAAGGAATTAATAAAAATTATAATAGAAAATTTCACTTTATGCAAATAAAACATTAAATGAGATTACAAACAGAAAGTACGAGACAAATACAACAAAGAGTAAATGGCATACATAAATCCAACTGTATAACAATTAAAATATTAAACATCAGTTGGTTTATAGTGTCGTTCAAGTCTTCTATTCCATATTCATCTTCTGCCTGGTTTTTCCATAAAATTTTTTTAAATAAATATTTGAAAGTAGGGTACTAAGTCTCCAACTACTATTATTTAATTTTCTACTTCTTTATTATGTTAGTTTTGTTTAATGTATTTTGAGACTCTGTTGTTAGATACATATTGATTTATAATCATTACGTCATCCTGATAGATGGACCATTTCATTAAAATGTCTTTTATTTCTAATAACAATTTTTGTCTTAAAAATCTGTTTTGTTTCACTTTAGTATAATCACCCCAGTTCACTTTTGTGTATAAGTAAATATTCTTATTCATTAATTTAAATAATTATAAATGTATATCATTCTACCACATCCTGAAGCTCATTTTTATGGCAGATGCACACAATAATCTATGCTTTTTAAAGTTCTGTATATGATATAAAAAGATTTTAGGACCTTTAAAATCAAGGAATCACTCACAATCTTTCCTAGGGGGAAACACAGAATGTTGGGGGCAGGGAACATCAACTCCTTTTATTGTAATGAATATAGTTTGGTCATCAGTGCTTATGGAGTCAGGGATTGCTGCCACTGCAGTAGCTGGACCCTCCTGAAGTGAAAACTGATTCAAGGATGCCAGTGGCCAATGGAATGAGATACATGGGCTCTCCTCTTTCACTGCTACATTTCCCAGCACCATTGACCACCATATAGCACATGCATTTGGAGGTTTGAAAATGTGTTAATAAAATGGGGAAAAACCTGGGCTACCAGGTACCAAGGGATGGAGAAATGACAAGATTCTGGTCACCCTTTTGTCAAAGGGTACAAATCAGCTCCAAATCTTTCAGTCCTTCCACTTACACACTCCAGGAAGAGTTTGTATTTGCTGAAATCCAAAAGATCACCCTCACACGTTAAGCCATTAGGCAAAATTTTTCTGCTTCCATGGATACTTACTAAGTCAGATTTTCTATCTGGATACCTGTCCCATAGCCCTTGCTACAGACCAATGTGAAGCTCCTCCAGGTGGTCCCTAAAGGCCTCCAACCAGTAGCATCCCTTGTTCTCTGCCTTGAAGGTGGTCCATGGCTCTGCTTACCCATCTACCTGTGCACAGCCTCCTCAGTGAGCTGGCTGCCTCAGGTTCCTTCCTCCTTCTGCAGCCATGAGATCCTGGGTGCCTGCATTCCATAATAGCCCTCAGCCTCTGTCATAAACAGATATTTTTCTCTTATGTTCTAAACCCAGTTGGTTTCTACAGTTTCATCTTCAAACATTACTGTACCTAAAGATCCTAAAGTCACTCAGCTGATAACCACAGGAGGCACTTATTCAAGCCTATATCCACATTCCTTTTCCCAGCTGATGCCCAGGACACTTCAAGTCCTCTGGGCTCAGCAAGAACAGAGAACCACAGAATTGTAGAACATTGAGGATTTTCTGTTTATTTGTTTGACTACACTCATGTGTCCTCTACCCTCCACTCCTAGGTATGGGCTGCAGAGGTACCAATAACTAAGTTGTACGGGTTTTTGTCTCACATTGCAAAACTTGGGTGCTAACTGGGGGTTGAAAGGCTGTTTATAACAGTTGAACTATAAAACAAAGAAATGTTGTGCAAATACAAAAGAGACTTGTCAGGATGATAACATCAATTGGCAGGGAAACTGTCCAACCATGGACTCGTGGCTTTTAAAACCTTCCATTAATTATGCCTCTCTAGCACAAAAATACAGATAGCCATCTAGTTTATTTACCTTCTGGATTATACCACAGAAAAATGGCTTCAATTCATATGTGCTTCTACAGCAACAATAAAAGTTGCTGCAAACAGCAAACCTAGAGTCCATCACTATGTCCTTTACTTATTAAGTAATGCCTTGATTTCAAAAAATGTGCAAAAAGATGCCACGGTTTTCACAGAGTTCTTTATAAAGGATTAAGAATAAAGAACTTTTCTTTCCAAACACCAACATACCTAGATAAGGGTATTAATGAAAATCAATTTGAGCACTAGTATTCACTGACTTACACATGGATTTAGTACTCGAAGTCCTTTTGTACATCAATTATTAAATATGTAGAACTTATTTTCCTAAAGAAATACTTTGGCAATATTGAAAAAGAGAAACAAAGTTGTAAGACTTATACAATCTGACTTTAAGATTTACTATAAAACTACATCATTGAGACAGTGTGGTACTGGCATAAGGATAGACATATACAATGAAACAGAACAGAGTTCTGAAATAGACCCACACATGTACAGTCAAATCACAGACTGAAGCAGCACTATAATTCAATGGGGAAGTCTCTTTAAGAAATGGTGCTGCATCAACTGGATATCGGTAGGGAAAATACTGAAACTTGATTCATGCCTCACCTATAAACAAAAGTTAACTCAAGATAGTTTATAGACCTAAAGGTAAAAGCTAAAGCTATAAACTACTAGAGTAAAGCACAGGAGGACGCCACCATGACCTGAGGAGAAACAAAGATTTCTTAGGGAGAAATTAAATCAAAAAGCACCAATGACACAGAAGAAACAAAAAAAAGTTACAGAGGTTAGAAGATGGTGGCAGAGTTGGACCCTAGGTTCCTCTCATCCCATGAATACAACTAGATAACAATCCCATCATCTTAAAAACCCCAGAAATTGACCCGAAGACTGGTAGAACAAACTTCACAACTAAACGTAGATAAGACGCGACATCACTGAAGGTAGGAAGTGCAGAGACATGGTTTGGGGGAGAAACCTTGGCCATTGTGGTGGAGGGAGCCGCAGACATGGAGAAGGGTGAGAGACAGGCTAGCATATAGGGGAGCCTCAGAGAAAACAAATCCCCATAGCAATTGACTTGTTTCTTGAGTTCTGGCAACCAGCCAGGCTTAAAACCTGGAGTTTTATAGGTCCTCAGACTTGGCCAGGATAAAGACCAGAGGGCATTCTGCTGCTCTTAGCAAGAAGGCAGGCAACAACCCATGGACATACAATGTGGAAACAAACAATCTGAAGAGCACCTAGGGTACACAGTGGGGAGGTTATTCACTCCTTTCAGAGCTCGTCCTAGAAAAACAGTGTTCACAGAGAGACCCCTCCAAAAACGAAGGAACTGGTTGGTGCCATTTCCCTCTCCTGCCTTTCATAAGCATAGGGCCACCTGCAGGAACCAGCACAGCACTGAAACTACCTAACTTGCTTACACCAAGCCCCACCCCCCCACACACACTCTGGTGGAACCACCCTTCTCAGTCACCCTTGCCTCAGTCCCAGTGCGGCAGGCCCCTACCCCCAGAAGACCGGCCCAAACCTCTGCTTACACTGTGCCTCCCCAATCTGGGAGGTTGTGCAGAACCTCGGTTTAGGTGGTGGTGGTGACAGGTCTCATTTCACAAAGAGACCAGAGCACACCTAATAAAAATGTGCCACATTCAGGCCAGGGACCCAACACTGCCCACAAAAGGCAAAGACAGCCTCTGCAGATGGCTGGCCTGAATGATAAAGCATCTAAGACAAAACAGCAGAACACACACAGCACACACTGGAGATACTCCTGGAAGTGCCAGGCCCTGAGCAACAGAGGACACCACACTGCAGGGCACGACATGGTCTAACCTTCATAAGATCATTACTCTCAAGACCAGGAGATGCACAGAGACTCAGACAAAATGAGAAGAGAAAAATTTTTCCCAAATGAAAGAACAAGACAAGTCATGGCCAGAGATCTAAGTAAAACAGATATAAGTAACTAGCTTGATAACAGAATTTAAAATAACAATCATAAGGATATTCACTGGACTTGAGCAAAGAGTGGAAGACATGAGTGAGACCCTTAACACAGAAATAAGGCATAACATAGCAGACTATGAAATAAGTCAGTTGTAGAAAGACAAATACCATATGATCTCAAGGACATGTGGAAGAAAGAAAACAGATGAACATATTGGAAGGGGGAAGAGAAAAAAAGGAGAGAGGAAAAGAAGCCATAAGTGACTCTTAACAACAAGGAACAAACTGAGGGTTGATGAAAGGAGGTGAGTGGGGGATGGGCTAGATAGGTGATGGGTATTAAAGAGGGCACTTATTGTGATGAGCACTGGGTATTGTATGTAAGCAATGAATCACTGAATTCTACTCCAGAAACCAATATTGCACTATATGTTAACTAACAAAATTTAAATTAAAAAAAAATAAAATTTGAGGGGCGCCTGGGTGGCTCAGTCGTTAAGCGTCTGCCTTTGGCTCAGGGCGTGGTCCCGGCGTTCTGGGATCGAGCCCCATATCCGGCTCCTCTGCTGGGAGTCTGCTTCTTCCTCTCCCACTCCCCCTGCCTGTGTTCCCTCTCTTGCTGGCTGTCTCTGTCAAATAAATAAAATCTTTAAAAAAATTTTTTTTGAAAACAAAATAACATAGCAGAGACCAAGGGCTCAATAAACTAAATGAGAAACAAGCTTAACGGAATGAATTAGTGACTGAGGAGACAGAATAATGGAAAGTAATCAAGCTGAAAAAAAGAGAAAAAAGAATTATTCAAAATGAGAAGAGACTTAGGGAACTTGGTGACTCCATCAAATAATATGTGTATTATGTCAGTCCCAGAAGAAGAAAAAAGGGAGCAGAAAATGTAATTGAAGAAATAATAGCTGAAAACTTTCCTAATCTGAGGAAAGGAACAGGTATCCACAACCAGGAAGCACAGAGAAACACCTACAAAATCAACAAAAGCAGATCCACCAAGACATGTTGTAATTACATTGGCAAAATATAGTGAAAAGAAAAAAATTTTAAGTGTAAAACAAAACACGAACTTATTTGGGAAAACCCATAAAGCTAGCTGGGGATTTTTCAGCAAAAACTTTGCAAGTCAGAAGGGAGTGGCATAATATATTCAAAGTGATGAATGGGGAAAATCTGCAACCGAGAATATTCTATCCAGCAAGGCTATTGTTCATAATAGAGGAGGTATAAAGATTTTTCCATACAAACAAAAACTAAAGGAGTTTATGATCATTAAACCAGCTCTCCAAGAAATATTAAAGGGAACTCTTTAAGTAGAAAGGAGAGACCAAAAGTGATAGTATAGAGATAGAAAACATGTTTCTGTAAAAAATCATTCAAGGAACTCACAAAGAAAGATATAACATATAATAACATATAGTTAAAACATGGGGAGGAGAAGAGTAAAGAATGGGTTTGAACTAAATGACCATCAACTTAACATACACTGCTATAAGCACAAGAAGTTATATACAAACCTAAAGGTAACCATATAGCAAAAGCCATTAATAAATATGCAAAGAATAAAGAGAAAGAAAATATATCACTAAAGGAAATCAGCAAAACTTGAAAGAGAAAAAGACAGGAAGAGATCAGAGAAACAAATAATAAAATAACAATAAATACATATCTATTAATAATTACTTTGAATGTAAATGAACTAAATGCGTCAATCAAAGACTCAGGGTGGTATAATAGATAAAAAAACAAGACTCATCTATATGGGAGAGAAACTCATTTCAGATGTAAAGGCACCTGCAGCTTGAAAGTGAGGGGATGGAGAAACATCTATCATGCAAATGGATGTCAAAAGAAAGTGTGCGAAGAATACTTATATTGGATGAAACAGACTTTAAAACAAAGGCTGTACAACAAGAGACAAAGAAGGACACTATATAACACTAAAGAAGACAATCCAACAAGAATATACAACAATTGTAAATATTTATGCACCTCACTTGGGAGCACCCAAATATATAAAATAGTTAATAACAAACATAAAGGAACTAATCGATAACAATACAATAATAGACAGGATTTTATTTTTATTTTTTTAAAAGATTTTATTTATTTATTTGACAGAGAGAGAGACAGCCAGCAAGAGAGGGAACACAAGCAGGGGGAGTGGGAGAGGAAAAAGCAGGCTCCCAGCGGAGAAGCCTGATGCGGGGCTCGATCCCAAAACGCCGGGATCACGCCCTGAGCCAAAGGCAGACACTTAATGACTGCGCCACCCAGGCACCCCTAGTACGGGACTTTAACACCCCACTTACAACAATAGACAGATCATCGAAAGAGAAAATTAAGGAAAAAAGGATTTGAATGACATACTGTAAGGTTTGGATTTAACAGATATATTCAGAATACTGCATCATAAAACAGCAGAATGCACATTATTTTCAAATGCACATGGAACATACTCCAGAATAAATAGCATATTAGCCAACAAAACAAACTGCAACAAATTCAAGAAGATCAAAGTCATCTTTTCTGACCACAGCGCTATGAAACTAGAAGTCAACCACATGAAAAAATTTGGAAACACCACAGAGGTTAAATAACATGCTACTAAACAATGAAAAGGTCAGCCAGGAAATCAAAGAAGAAATTAAGAAGTACATGGAAACAAATGAAAATGAGAACACAGCAGTCCAAAACCTTTGAGATGCAGCAAGTGGTTCTAAGAGGGGAAGTTTATAGCAATACAGTCCTACCTTAAGAAGCAAGAAAAATCTCAAAAAAAACAACCGAAACTTTCTAGCACCTAAGGGAGCTAACAACAAACAAAACCTAAAACCAGCAGAAGAAAGGAAATAATAAAGA
The DNA here is from genome assembly GCF_017311325.1 of Ursus maritimus. Lineage (NCBI taxonomy): Eukaryota > Metazoa > Chordata > Mammalia > Carnivora > Ursidae > Ursus > Ursus maritimus. The sequence continues at coordinate 291,277 of NW_024425230.1, forward strand.
TCAGAGCAGAAATAAATGATATAAAAATTAAAAAAAAACAATAGAACAGATCAATGAAACCAGATCAATGAAAACAATAGAAACATATGACTGAGCTGGTTCTTTGAAAAAGTCAATACAATTGATAAACTTCTAGCTAGACTTACCAAGAAAAAGACAAAGACTAAAAAAAAAAAATCACAAATGAGAGAGGAGAAATAACAACCAACACCACAGAAATACAAACTATCATAAGAAAATATTATTAAAAACTATATGCCAACAGATTAGACAACCTAGAAGAAAAGGATAAATTCCTAGGAACATATAAACTACCAAAACTGCAACAGGAAGAAACAGAAAATTTGAGCCGACTGATAACCAGGAAAGAAATTGAACCATTAATCAAAAACCTCCCAACAAACAAAAGTACAGGGCCCAATGCCTTCACAGGTGAATTCTACCCAGCATTTAAAGAAGAGTTACTACCAGGGGCACCTAGGTGGCTCAGTCGTTAAGTATTTGCCTTTGGCTCAGGTCATGATCCCAGGGTCCTGGGATCGAGCCCCATGTCGGGCTCCCCACCCAGCAGGAAGCCTGCTTCTCCCTCTCCCTCTCCCATTCCCCTTGCTTGTGTTCCCTCTCTCGCTGTGTCTCTGTCAAATAAATAAAATCTTTAAAAAAAAATAGGATAAAATAAAATTAAAAAGAGTTACTACCAATTCTTCTCAAACTATTCCAAAAAAGGAAAAGGAAGGAAGACTTCCAAATTCATTATATGAGGCCAGCATTACCCTGATACCAAACAGGATAAAGATACCACTGAAAAAGAGAAGTATAGGCCAATATCCCTGATGATCATGGATGCAAAAATCCTCAACAAATGCAAGCAAACCTAATTCAACAATATATTAAAAGAATTATTCAACACAATTGAGTGAGATTTATTCCTGGGCTGTAAGGTGGTTCAGTATTCTCAAATCAATCAACGTGATACACTACATTAATAAAAGAAAGGATAAGGACCCTATGATCCTTTCAATAGATGCAGAAAAAGCATCTGACAAAGCACAACATCCATTCATGATAAAAACCGTCAACAAAGTAAGGGATAGAGGGAACATACCTCAACATAATCAAGGCCATCTATGAAAAACTCCCAGCTAATATCATTCTCAATGGGAAAAACTGGGTGCATCTCCTCTATGGTCACTCTCACCACTGTTACTTAACATAGTACTGGAAGTCCTAGCCACAGCAATCAAAAAGAAATAAAAGGCATCCAAATTGGCAAGGAAGAAGAAAAACTTTCACTATTTGCAGATGACATAATACTCTATATAGAAGGACCTAAAAGACTCCACCAAAAATTTGCTAGAACTGTATACATGAATTCAGCAAAGTCACAGGACACAAAATCAACATACAGAAGTCTGTTGCATGTCTATACACCAATAATGAAGCAGCAGAAAGAAATTAAGTAATCACTCCCAATTACAATTGCACCAAAAACAACAAGATACCTAGGAATAAAACTAATGTTAAGAGGTGAAAGACCTGTACTCTGAAAACCGTAAAACACTGATGAAAGAAATTGAAGATGACACAAAGAAATGGAAAAACATTCCACACTCATGGAATACCCAAAGCAATACCCAAAGCAATCTACACATTTCATGCAATCCCTACGCATATACCAACAGCATCTTTCACAGAACTAGAACAAACAATCCTAAAATTTGTATGGAACCACAAAAGGTCCCAAATAGCCAAAGCAATCTTGAAAGATTGCAAAGCTGGAGGCATCACAATTCCATACTTCAAGTTCTATTACAAAACTCTAATATAATCAAAACAATATGGTACTGGCAAAAAAAAGACACAGAGATGAACAGAATAGAAAACCCAGAAATGAACCCACAATTATATGGTCAATCAATCTTCGACAAAGCAGGAAGGAACATCCAATGAGAAAAAGACTGTCTCTTCAACAAATGGTATTGGGAATACTGGACAGCAACATGCAAAAGAATGAAAATGGACCACTTTCTTATACAATACACAAAAATAACTTCAAAATGGATTAAAGACTTAAATGTGAGACGTAAAATCATAAAAATCCTAGAAGAGAACACAAGAAGTATACTCCCTGACATCAGCCATAGCAAATTCTTTCTAGACATGTCTTCTGTAGCATAGGAAACAAAAGCAAAAATAAACTACTGAGACTTCATCAAAATAAAAAGCTTGTGCACAACGAAGGAAACAATCAAAAAAACTAAAACACAACCTACAGAATGGGAAAAGATATTTGCAAATGACATAGCTGATAAAAGGTTAGCATCCAAAATATATAAAGAACTTATAAAACTTGGGCACCTAGCTGGCTCAGTTGGTAGAGCATGCGACTCTTGATCTTGGGGTCATTGGTTCGAGTCCCACATTGAGTGTAGAGATTACATAAAAATAAAATATTTTTTAAAAAAAAGAACTTCTATTTTTTTAAAAGTCAACTAGCCTTTGCATTTATTTTTTTTATTATAATATTTTTTATTATATTATGTCAGTCACCATACAGTACATCCCTGGTTTTTGATGTAAAGTTCCATGATTCATTAGTTGCATATAACACCCAGTGCACCATGCAATACGTGCCCTCCCCACTACCCATCACCAGCCCAATCCACTCCCCCCACTCCCCTCTGAAGCCCTCAGTTTGCTTCTCAGAGTCCATAGTCTCTCATGCTTCATTCCCCCTTCTGATTACTCCCCCTTTCTTTATCCCTTTCTTCTCCTACCGATCTTCCTAGTTCTTATGTTCCATAGATGAGAGAAACCATATGATAAATGTCTTTCTCTGTTTGACTTATTTCACTTAGCATTATCTCCTCTAGTGCCGTCCATGTTGCAGCAAATGTTGAGAAATCGTTCTTAAAAAAAAAGAACTTCTAAAACTCAATACCCAGAAAACAAATAATCTAATTTAAAATGGGCAGAAGACATGAACAGACACTTCTTCAAAGACATGCAGATTGCCAACAGACACATGAAAAGATGTTCATCATCACTTACCATCAGAGAAATGCAAATCAAAACTACAATAAGATACCACACCTGTCAGAATGGCTAAAACCAACAACACAAGAAACAACAGCTTTTGGTGAGGATGTGGGGAAAAAGGAACACTTGTGTACTGTTGGTGGCAAGGCAAATTGGTGCAGCCACTGCAGGAAACAGTATGGAGCTTCCTCAAAAAGTTAAAAATAGAACTGCCCTATGATCCAGGAACTGCACTACCAGGTATTTACCCAAAGAATACAAAAACACTAGTTCAAAGAGTACGTGCATCCCTATATGTATAGCAGCATTATTTACAATAGCCAAGATATGGAAGCAGCCCAGATGTCCATCAATAGATGAATGGATAAGGAAGATGTGGTGTATATATACAATGGAATATTATTTAGTCGTTAAAAGGAATGAAATCTTTCCATTTGCAATGACATAGATAGGGATAGAGATTATAATGCTAAGTGAAATAAGTGAGTCAGAGAAAGATAAATACCATATGATTTCACTCATATGTTAATTTTAAGAAACAAAACAAACAAGCAAAGAGGGGGAAAGGAGAGACAAACCAAGAAACAGGACTCTTAATTACGGAGATCAAACTGATGGTTACTAGAGGGGAGTAGGGTGGGGATAGGTTAAATAGGTGATGGGGATTAAGGAGTACATTTGTGATGAGCACCAGGTGATTTATGGACTTGTTGAATCTAATATAACACTGTATGTTAACTAACGAATTAAAATAAAAGTTAAAAAAAGTTACATTTCATCAACATTTAAATTTTCTGTTCCTCCAAATGCACCATTAAAAAAATGAAAACGCAAGCCACAGAGAAAGACCTGCAATTCCTATATCTGACAAAGGACTTGTATCCAGAATATACATACAAACAATGAATAATAAAAAGATACGATCCAATAAAACTCTTTAAAAGACACCTCACTAAAGAGCATATACAAATGGCCAATAAAATTTAAAAATACTCAATACTGGGGCACCTGGGTGGCGCAGTCAGTTAAGCAACCCACTCTTGTTTTTGGCTCAAGTCATAATCTTAAAGTTGTGGGATCAAGCCCCACCTCAGGCTCCATGCTTAGCATGGAATCTGCTTGAGATTCTCTTACCCTCTGCCCCTCCAGCTTGTGTGCACCCACACGCACACACTTTCTGTGTGTGTCTCTCTCTAATAAATCTTTAAAAAAAAAGATACTCGATATGTTATCAGGAAATGCAAATGAAAGTCACGAGATACGGCTATACACTCACGAAAGACTAAAATTAAACAGGTGATGACACGAAATGTTGAAGAGAATGTGCAACACCTGAAGCCCTCATACATTAGCCCACTGCTAATGAGAACATAAAATGGTACAATTATAGTGGGAAAATGTTTAGTAGTTTCTTAAAATTTAATTATATACCTACTCCATGATCCAACACTATTATTCCAAGGTATTTACTGGAAAGAAATGAAAACATTATGTTTTAAAAAGAAATATATAAGAATTGTCATTGCACCTTTATTCAAATAGTAAAAATTTGGAAACAACCAAAACGTTCATCAGAGGAGAATGAATAAGCAAATTATGGTATATTCAAACAATGGAACACTATTTAGCAATATAAGAAATGTACTATTGATACACACATCATGATGAATCTTCAAATCAGGCTGAGCCAAAAAAAGTAGATGTAAGAAAATACATACTGTATGAATCCACTTAAATGAAGTTCAAGAATAGGCAAGACTAATTATCTCTATGCAGACAGGTATCAGAAGAGTGGGCACTCTGGTGTGTAGAGGATAGAATGAAAAAGGACATGGGGAGGGAACTTTCTAGAGTTATGGCAATAATCAATTTCTTTTACTGGGGTGTTGGTTAAGTATATTTATTTGTCAGAACTCATCAAACTGTACCCTTATGATTTGTGCAGTTTACGTAATTATACTCCCATATTTTTAAAAAGAAATAGTTTATAAACAATACTTAAACTTCTAGGTTAGCCCACACAATGTTGACCATAATGCATTAACTTCTGCGATAAAGTTTCTCTGTTTCTTCAGACAATGACATTCTGTGTTTCAAAAGGAAAATGAATATGGTATATATTAACATATTCTCCTTTCTCATCCTACTCCCTCCAGGAAGCTCACTGGAATAGTTGTATTCTATTTCCTTACTCTGCCCATCTATTAAGTATTTACTAGAACCATCAGGTACACAGTCCTTAGTGCATACAAAAACTTAAAAAGAGTCCCAAGACATGGTTTCTGCCCTTAGAGAGGATCCACTTTCTCCTTGCCATAATTGCAGAGCTTTCTCTCCCAGTTTTTTCCTCACAGAGAGAGAGGCTTCCCCCCCTCCCCCCGACACACCCTGAGGGCAGAGAAGCCAGGGTGGTTGATTCCTGCTTTCATGACAGGTAGATATCAGATATTTATACCTGTGTGCTCTACTGATGTGAACAGAACAATCTAGGATAATGAGTTCTCAGGCACGACTACTAGAATGGAACTATAACAGAGATAAGCCAAAATTGTGGAAAATGAAATTTGGGCATACATGTTTATATTTCCACTACATTTAAATATGAGCATGCCTCTCAAGCACTGCTGGTGGGAATGGAATAGATATTATATATATTATATATATATTATAAATACAAATATATTATAAATACATAAATGTATTATATATAATATATAATAAATTATATAATATATAATTATAATATACATTATATTATAATATATATTTCTGGAAATATACACACACACACACACACACACATATTCCTGGAAATCAATTTGGCTATACACACACACATGTGTATATATACGGTTTACAAGAATATCACTTTTTTTTTTTTAAGATTTTATTTATTTATTTAACAGAGACAGCCAGCGAGAGAGGGAACACAAGCAGGGGGAGTGGGAGAGGAAGAAGCAGGCTCCCAGCAGAGGAGCCTGATGTGGGGCCCGATCCCAGAACGCTGGGATCACGCCCTGAGCCGAAGGCAGACGCCTAACGACTGTGCCACCCAGGCGCCCCTATAAGAATATCACTTTTAAAATTCTATTGCAAGGGGCTATCCAAAGGAAATAACCCACAAAGATTTATATGCAAGGATATTCAATATAGCATATTATATTAACAAAGAAACTAGAAACACCCATGTCCTACAAAAGGAGAACGGAAACATTTATGCAGCCACTGAATATTTTTTCAAAGAATATTTAACAACATGGGATGAATTCATGACAGATGGAGCATAACCACAGGATATAAATTGACACACACAGCATAGACTCATGTATGTTCTGTCCCATTTTTAAAAGTACATGTGATGGGCATTAAGGAGGGCATGTGATGAGCACTGGATGTTACACGCAACTGATGAATTATTGAAAACTACATTTGAAACTAACGATGTACTATATGTTGGCTAATTGAATTTAAATTTTTAAAAAAGTACATGAAGAGATGTACTACCTAAGAGCAATATATGGGCCAAAGCTGGATCCTGATTCTAAAAGATAAAGAGAGGGAAAACTTGAGATAATGACAGAATATTAAACACTGACCATAAGAATATTAAAGAATGATTGTTAATTTTTAAGTACAATAAATATATTATGGTTTTATTTAACAAAGAGATACTTGCTGAAATATCTAGATGAGATAGTATTCTGCCTGAAATTTGGGTAAAAAATTCCACTGGGGTGGGGGTGAGGGGATGGCACTTGAGGTATAGATGAAATAAGATTGGCCAAACTGATAATTGTTGAAGCTAAGTGATAGGTACCATGAGGGTCTATTATACTATTTTTTCTATGTATGTGTTTGACATTTTCCATAATAAAAAGTGGGTTTTTTTAGATTTTAAGGATACACATATTTTTGGAATATCTGATGGGTGGTGTTTATTACTCTATACCCTAGATCAGTGTTAGATATATTTTGTATGTAGAATTTTTTCATTAAAATTCTATTCTGAAAGATAAGTATTGAAAGTGACTAGGAAGAGGGGCACCTGGGTGGCTCAGTCAGTTGAGTGTCTGCCTTTGCCTCAGATCATGATCCCAGGGTCCTGGGATCGAGCCCCACATCGGGCTCCTTGCTCTGCAGAGAGCCTGCTTCTCCCACTGCCTGCTGGTCCCCCTGCTTGTGCTCTCTCTCTGCCATATGAATGAATAAAACCTTTAAAGAAAAAGAAAAGTGACTAGGAAAAAATACACCCTAAATATAACAGCAATTATCTCAAATTGAAAAGGTGATACTTTTTATTTTCCTATTCACAGTTTTATGTACTTCCCAGATTTTAAACAATGACCAAAAACTCTACAGTCCGGAAGAAGATGCTTTTTTTTAAAGAACATGACTATTGCCCAGGTTCTGGGAATTCATGATATACTCTGCTGAATAATTACATCAAACCAAAGAGCTCTGACTGGGCATGAACAAGCAAGGCAAACCCTCTTTCTGCCTGCTGTCCCCTGGGTCAAGGGCACTGCCTCTGAGGCTCAGTTCATAGTCACAAGTTTCTGGCCCAGAAGTTTTAGGGAGTATGGGATTGTGCATATTACTTTTTGAAAAGCGGTATTTAAGCTTGCATTCAGACTCCCGTTAGTTAACATTACAATGTAATATTAGTCTCAGGTGTACAATGTAACACCTCCATACATCACCTGGTGCTCATCACAAGTGAACTGCTTAATCCCCATCACCTGTTTAATGCGAAGAGTGGTCTTTTCCAGTCCCTCATGGTTAAAAAAACTTTTTAAAGGATTGTTTACTCATTAAGGACTTAATTAAAAGATTGAAAATATAAATGACATATTTTATACTATATCTATACACATTTTTGAGGAAAAAATACACTCTGTCCAATAGCAGTCCAATAAGACCAAGGGGTATTTTGCTTATACATTATGAAAATGAGAATAAATCATTTTTCTAAGATTTTATTTATTTATTTAAAGAGAGGGAGAGTGCACAAGCAGAGGGAGGGGCAGAGGGGAAGAGAATCCCAGGCAGACTCTGTGTTGAGCTCCCACCCGGGGCTTGATCCCACAACCCTGAGATCATGATCCGAGCCAAAATCAAGAGTTGGATGCTTAACCGACCGAGCTACCCAGGCGCCCCGAGAATAAATTTTTATTTGACCTAATGTCTTCGGGTATTATCCACACTTACAATAGCTCAGTATCAGATTACCAAATAAACTGTGAAGCCCCTCAAGAGAAAAGCCTTATCCTATAGATGAATTTGTCTATTTCCCCCTTACCTTCCCTACAGGGACAAGGGTAAAATTGATGATCTTCATAATCAGCATGAGCTGGGTTTAAATCCTGGCACCAGCAGTCCCATATCAGGTGCATGCCTCAACTTCCTCTTCTTCTTTCTGTATCACACCTCAGGGGATCCATGCCCTCATACATTCCCCAACCACACTGAACCTGGACGGGCCCTGAGTTAGCCAATAAAATGTGGCTGAAGTAGCACTGCAAGACTTCTCAGATCAGGCCACAAATAGTTAAGCAGCTTCCACCATGGTCCTGGCAGGTTTGGTCTACGGGAAACTACCCACGATGTAAGGGGTCTGACTTCTCTGAGACCACCATAGTGTAAGGAAGCCCAAGGGGCAACATGTGAAGAGACTACATGGAGAGATAGAGGAAGGGAGAAAAGGGGGAAGGGACAGAAAGAGAGGAGGGGGCTCAGCAAGCTGACATTAGTCTGGGACACCATGGGTCTTCTATAAGCTTCCTTTGTCTTCTCTTCTTATGGAAACGGTATCAGTTAAGCCAGGTACAGGCTTCAGAGCTACTCTCCTACTACTCTCACCATGTTCCCTATCGATGATCTCTCCTCAGGACTAGACAAAGATCAGATAGGTGTAGATGTTCAGATCTATCAATAAGTCTGGCCTCCTTTATTTAGTAGGGGCCACAAATAAATGAAGTTAGCTTTAAGTAACTTGAAGAAAGCTCTGCAATTTTATCATGAAATACAAGGTTCAGTTTTACCCTCTTCACTCCACAGCTACTCATGGCCAGTTAAACAGCATTCTGAGTGTCTACCACATGTATCCCAAGCAGACAGGAACTGTGTCTGCCTTGACAAGCCAAGATCCAGGGTAACAGAGACAAGTAAACAGGCCATCATCCCATGGGTTTCAGAGGCAGAAGGGTGTTGAGGACTAGTGCTAAGGAAACACACAGGAGAGGCAACTGACCCCATCTGTCAAGGTCTGGAGGGTTCACAGAAACAGTGGAAACTAACCACAGACCAAAGGGCTACAGGGATGAAGATAACATGTGCCTGTCTTGTCTTTGGGTGTAGAGGCAATGTGCCTAAGTGTGTGTCTGGAGATGGCAAGAGAGGCAAGGAGAAAGCACACATATATCCCACAGCTAGGGAAAACAAGCCCTTCAGAAATAATGTACAGAAGGCTTGGGGCAGCAGGTGGAACACCTGAATTATCAGTTTCCACTCTCACAAGACAACTCACTCACCTTCTGAGTGTCTTAACAGTGTGACAATACCTCTAGGCTGTACTCCTCAGCAAGGAGACTATGAACTGAAAATGATTCTTTTATTACGGTAAAATATACATAACATAAAAATAAGCATTTTAAACATTTTTAAGTTTCATTATGACATTAAGTACAGTCACATTGTTGTGCAACCATTACCACCACTGATCTCCAGAACTTTTTCATCTTCCCAAACAGAACCACTGCACCCACTAAACATTAACCCTCAATTCCCTGCTTCCTGCATGCAGTCCCTGCAACCTCCATTCTACTTTCTGTATCTGAATTTGACTAGGTACCTCATATAAGTGAAATCATAAAGTGTTTGTCCTTTCCTGACTGGCTTATTTCACTTAGCATATTGTCCTCAAGGTTGATCTATGTTGTAGCATGTGTCAGAATCACCATTCTTTTTAAGGCTAAGTAACACTCCCTTAAATGTAGATACCACAATTTGTTTATCTATTCATCTGTCAATGGATATTTGGGTTGTTTCCACCTTTTGTCTTCACTATGTCCTTTTGTTCCTGCTATAAACACGGGTATACAAATATTTGTTCAAGACCCTGCTTTCACTTCTTTTGAGTCTATACACAGAAGTGGATTGCTGGATCATATAGTAATTCTATGTTTAATTTTTTGAGGGCTCACCATACTTTTTGCATAGCAATTGCACCACTTTACATTCCCATGAACAGTGCACAAGAGTTCCAATTTCTCCAAATCCTCACCAATACTTATAATTTTATGTTTTGTTTTTATAATTGCCATTCTCATGGGTATGAGATAGCCTCCCCTGGTTTTGATGACAGGGATTTTAAAAAGATCAGCTGGTTCATCCTGGTCGAGGGCATTCTACATATAGTAACTTACTATGCAATTCTCCAAAGCCTGCAGCAAATTCAAACACGTGACTTTCCTGAGATTGTTTCCACAAAGCCTGTTCGAGGGCAGGATACCACCCTAATGCCATCAGACTCCCTGGACATCCTCACTTATATGCACAGAAATTCTAAAAGTTGTAATTGGTTTTCCACAAATGCTTTCACATCAACGATTACCTTGTTTCTCTCACTTAAGTCCTGCTTTAACTGGGTTCTAACACTATAAATGATCTGTGTGCCCTCTTCCCTCTTCCCATGCAGAGTCCTTCAAAGGCTCCCCAGGAGTCAGGCAACTTGAACTTGTGTTGTGGAGAGTGCTCCTGGACTATCTGGGTACTCCATTCACTGGGAAGGCCCTTTCAAAACTCTCTGAAAACCTGTAACAGAGGAAGCCCTGCCCCAAAACCCCCAGAAGGGCTGAAACCAGAACTTACCTCTCCTGAAGCTAAAACTCCAAAGAAACGCTCTCATGTGGCAATTTGTTTAAAGTTGAACCTTTCAGGGGGTGCCTGGGTGGCTCAGTCCGCCTTTGGCTCAGGTCATGATCCCAGGGTCTGGGATGGAGCCCCACACTGGGCTCTCTGCTCAGCGGGGAGCCTGCTTCTCCCTCTGCCTGCTGCTCCCCCTGCTTGTGCATGTCCCCTCCCTCTCTCTCTGTCAAATAAATAAATAAAATCTTAAAAAAAAAAAGAAAGGAAACTTTCGGTGAGACAGGTTTGTATAGTATAAGAAACTGACCAGTCTCCTTCAATGCAAGAACTTGACTTCCTAGTTCTTAGCTACCTCCTTTTTCCTCCTACCTTCTCCATCTCAGGCATTTCATAATGGTCAACTCTGCTTCTTGCTAGCAAAGGTGGGAAAAGATTTTAGGGAGAGTAGATTCTAAAACTGCATATTCTCAATACCTACAACGGTGACTGGCACCTAATAAGAGCTTCATGAATATCTATCGAACAAGTCAAAACTAAATTTATCAAAACAAGGTATACGTCTGTCTTCCATCACTATGAGTACCCCAGATAACTTGAATCTGTGGCAGTGGGTGGTGAGTGGGAAAGTATGAAATTAGCAAATATCACATTTTCACCTTTATTAATTTAAAGGCATAGTATGTAGTTATAAATAACAGTATCGACTATGGCTGGTTTTTTTCTGGTTGATTTTTTATTTTCTTATTCACTAATTCCCTCAAACACATAAGCTGAGCTAAAATAACACTTTAGTTTTACTCAATAATGGTTTTTTATTAACTAAAGTCTGTATTAAGGTTTCCTCAGATTTTCCCTAATATTGTCATGTGTGCTTAGGCTCCTCCTGTGAGTATCTCAGACTTTACAACCTCAGCGAAGGACTAGTCAAACATTTCGCAGGCTGTTCCTCAACTCATCTTTGATGTTTTTCTCATGGTAAGATTGGGGTTGTACGTTTTTGGAAGGACCACCACAGAGGTGGAGTTCTCCTCTCACACATCTCACAGATTGGCACATATGTTGTTTATTTTTGGGTCACAGCAAATACTTCATACACCCCTGAAGCCCATCAAACTAATAGGTGCTCCCTAAAAACTGCACCACAGCCAGATGGGTCTTCACATCTGCATCCTAAGGAAGTCATACTTGCCTTTATTTAGATTTTATGTAAACTTCAGTGTTTTCACTTTGAAGTTTAATTCTTTAAACAAATATTCATGATTTTATATTTTCATTTGAGGTCGCAGGGCCCCTTTATCTCTTTCCTGAAGGGACTCCTGGTTCACCATCCAGGACACTCTGAGAAAGTTTCACCTGTGTTCTGGAATCAGAACTATTAAATAAGTTTACTTATTCTCAAACCCATGACCTGGTGGTTTCATTTTCCCCAGAGAACTCTTAACACCATTCTTGTGAAAATACAGCTAACAATCACAAGATTCTCTGTCCTTCTCAGAGCAGCATTTCTTTTCAGTTTCAAAGCATGCTACATCTTGCATTCAGTAAACTGTCTCAGACCTCTCTGAAAACAGAGGGACACTGGCAAAGAACTGTGCTACATCTCTCACTTTCCACATTACTAAGGAGTGGGGTTTGGTGGTGTATCCACCAGGGGAATAATAAGTTGGTCCATTTTTTGCTTTTTAAAAAAATCTGCTCTGCGCTTTCTTCACACTAAAGATCACTCATAATCAGATGAAGTCTAAACCAGAGTGGCTCAAACAAGGACTCCAGGAACAGAAGCTAAAGAAAAGCACAGACCTCTTGCTTGACACTGAGAGTGAGCGCCTCCTTGGCCCACCTGTCCCGCCCCTGGCCTGCCTAGTGCACAGTTCTTATTTCTGCACTGGCGTGGCCACTGCAGCGTGGCCGGCGGGGGCGGGCAAAAGAGCGGGTCTTGCTCTCTCAAGTGCACTCGAAGCTGCAGCCACGGCGAAAGGGCCGTCGCTCCTTCTGAACAAGCACTGCGCTTCGACCATTTCGGGGATACTATAAACGAGGTTTTCCTAGCAGCGCGGGGGTGCGGGTGAGAGGGACGCCTGGGCTCCAACCCGAGGGCAGGTTGGTAGGCTGCGCGGCTGCAGAGGGAGTGGGAGGGTCTGGGAAGGAAGAAAGAAGTCAGCTAGAGAAACCCTAACGAACTGAACAAGGCCTCTCCAGCCGCTAGGGAGGGAGAAACAGGGTAGGGGAGACACAACTACCAGGGCCCGGGCCGCTTCTGGAACTGCCGGAAGGCAAAACACGGCAGGGGCTGTTAACGCTGCTGGGACGCAGGGCCGCGACCGTGCCTGCGCTTCAGGTGGGCGAGGAGCCTCCCGCCCGCGCAGCCCGCCCCTCCGCGGTGCTCCGCCTTCTCCCTGGGCCAGGCCCCGAGCGGCGACCCAAACACCCCCAACTTGCGGCCGCTCCCCTTCCCACCGCCCGGCGGCTCTTCCCTCCACCCCCACCCCCGACCAAGATCACAACCCGCGCGGCCCGCCCTACCTCGCCGCTTGGCGCGCACGATGCCCTTTTTTTGAAGCACGAACGTGGACCCATTCACCAGGCTCGACACGACGGCCACGCCCAGGCCGAGCGACACGGCGGCGGGGCTCGGGCTGCGCGCCCCCTCCCCGGCCGCCGCCGCTGCCGCCGCTGCAGTCCCCATTCCGCCCGCGCCCGCCCTCCGCGCCTGCGCCTGCGCGCCGCGCGCCCCCGGGCCGGAGGTGGGGGTGGGGGGGTGGACCCAGGGATCCGCGGGACCGGGACAGAGTGGAGGGTGGGGAGGATTCCGAGTTCCGCGGAGGCGGAAAAGAGGAGGAGGGGACCTTGGGCCCCGCGACAAGGTTGCGGTGGGGGGAGCAGGGGCTCGGCAAGTGGGGGTGGAGCCCGGGTTCCGCGGACCGGGGAGATGGAGGATGGAGCCCGGGCTCCGGGAGGACAGTGAGAGTGAAGAGGACAGGAGTGACAGTGAGGAAGGAATTGAGAGGGTGGAGTGGTAAGAGGGGCGGTGTTGAGGAAAGGGAAAAGGCGATAGGTGGGTGGGTGGAGGTAGGGTTCCCAGATTTGGCAAATGAAAATACAGGAAGCCCACTAAGTTTTATCTCAGACAAATAATTTTTTAGTATGTGTCCTATGCCACACTTGGGACCAGAAGGGGACCGGCAGTACGCAGCCTTTGCTGGGCTCACGATCCCCACAGAGCCTCTGGGCGGAGGCCAACGGGGAATCTCTAGTAGGGCCTGAAACCTGGACCTGTCAGCTGTAGACACTCAAATGGGACCACTGACGGGGTGAAGTCAAGCTGCCTCCCCAATGGAGCAGTGAGCTTGTAACCGTACTAATTTCCTAATTTACTTTCAATAAAATATATCAAAATTAGGGAAAGAGGAAATAGTTATTTAAAAATTCCACAATCCCAATTTAAAAATTCCACAATCCCACAACCCTAGCCTAATTATTATTTAGGTGTTTTTCCATTAGGATACATACTTTTACATATTTCCAACTACAATATACAAAATATCCATTGTATTTAATGTCATAATCAGTTTCCATATTGCTACATAATTATTTTAATGACAGTATGGTTTCCCATAAAGTTAATTACCATAATTTGTCCAACTCTAGCAATTGTTGGTTGTTTTGGCTACTAGTTTTTTCTATTATTAATGATGCTGTAATAAACACCTTCATAAATTTTGAAAATACTGGGTTAAAATGTATAAATCTATATCTACAGCATTATTAGTTTGTGGAGCAATATGAAATCATATACTATTCTGTATGAAAACTTTTATGCTGAATGAATCTATCCGTTTATTTTTGTTGTTGTTGTTGTAACATACAGTTGACTCTTAAACAACCCTGGTTTGAACTGCTTGGGTCTACTTATACTCATGTTTTTTACGATATAGTACTATAAATGTATTTTCCCTTATGATTTTCTTGATGTTTTCTGTAACTTTATTATAAGACTACAGTATGTAATACATATAAAATATGTGTTAATCTATTGTTTATGTTATTGGTAAGGCTTCCGGTCAACAGTAGGTTAGTAGTAGTAGTTAAGTTTTTAGGGAATCAAAAGGTATACATGGATTTTCCTGTGCAGGGAGAGGTTCAGTGCCCTTAACCCCCACATTGTTCAAGAATCAGTTGTATATAACATAAAACTTATCATTTTAACCATTTTTAAACGTACAATTCACTGGCATTAATTGTGTTGATGATGTTGAACAACCCTCACCACTGTCTATTTGTAAAACTTTTCCATCATCTGAAACAGACACTCTGTAGCCATTAAGCAGTCATCCCCATTTCTCTTTCCCCTACTCCTTGGTAATTTATAATCTACTTTCAGTCTCTATGAATTTGCCCATTTTAGATATTTTGTTTAAATGGAATTATACAATATTTTTCCTTCTGTGGCTGGCTTATTTCACTTAGCTTGGTTTTCACTTGGTTCTAAGGTTCATCACACATAGCATGTATCAAAACTTGATTTCTTTGTATAGCTGAGTATTATTCCATTGTATGTATATACAACATTTTGTTTATCTGTTATTTGTTGCCAGACACTTGGGTTTTTCCCACCTTTTGGCATTTGTGAATGATGTTGCAAAGACCATGGGCATGAAAGTATCTGTTTGAGTACCTGACTTAAAATATTTTGGGTATAGTGTACCTAAGAGTGGCATTGCTGAGTCATATGGTAATTCTGTTTAGTTTTTTGAGGAACTGCCAAACTTTATCATAGTCTCTGCACCATTTTCCATTCCTAGCAGCAATATGCTAGGGTTCCAATTTCTCCACATTCTCACCAATACTTGTCATTTTCCGGTTGCCTTTTTTTTTAATAGCTATCCTAGTAGGTGTGAAGTGATGGCTTATTCTTTTTATATATACCTGTGAACATAAGTGATGTTTCCTGAAATAAGCAATAACTTCTATCATAAATCTCAGCAGAGGGGCACCTGGGTGTCTCAGTCGGTTAAGCGTCTGCCTTCAGCTCGGGTCGTGATCCCAGGGTCCTGGGATTGAGCCCGGCATCAGGCTACCTGCTCAGCCGGGAGCCTACTTCTGTTCCCCTCCCTCTGCCTCTCTGCTCCACTTGTTTTCTCTCTCTCTCTCAAATAAATAAAATCTTTTTAAAAATTTTTTTAAAAATCTCAGCAGAAGCAAGCAAGTGAAAGCAGCAGCAACAGCATTGTCAACATAATCATAACTATTTACTTTTCTAATAATGCTAGTATTATTTAATATATGTATATTTATATGTATATTTTAAATAATGCCTTCAGAGTTTTTGGCCAAAAGAGTCATGCTCATTAAAAAAAAAAAAAAAAAAGCACTCTGGGGCGCCTGGGTGGCACAGTCGTTAAACGTCTGCCTTCGGCTCAGGGCGTGATCCTGGAGTCCTGGGATCGAGCTCCACATTGGGCTCCTCCGCTGGGAGCCTGCTTCTTCCTTTCCCACTCCCCCTGCTTGTGTTCCCTCTCTCGCTGGCTGTCTCTCTGTGTCAAATAAATAAATAAAATCTTAAAAAAAAAAAAAAAAAAAAGAACCACTCAGTACATTCAGTTAATGCCAGAGAATATAAAACCTCACCCCAAATTCCATCACCCTAAAATAATTATTATTACCACTAAGAACACCACTGCAAACATTTTTCCAGGTGAGTATATGGGTAAAAGGATAGACATTTATCAAATGCGAAGGCACATATGGTATTTTAATTTGAAAACAAAAACTATATATTACTGGATTTAACATTTAAAAAGCCGGAATGAAAATGGAGTGACCACTGAAGCTGAGATAAATGAGACTCTAGTTCCTAAAAGATTTCTCTAAAATTAAGGTCAGTGAAAAACATTATGAGATGGTAGTTATGTTTCTCTTAACTCTTAACTTTTAGACAGTATCACTTGACTCCTTGCAGTGACAACTGAGGAAATCAGCTCACTTACCAGCTCCTTGTGATTTTTTTTTTTTACTTTGTCAATGTATAACATTTAGAGACTACCCTGTATTCATAATTCTATATTTGTATGATATTATATATTTAACTGGGTTCATTATTCACATCATCTTTTAACCAATTTTTTCTATCTTTCACTTCACTAGAAAATTTTCAATGAACATATATTAAAAATAAACCATGGATACTATAATCTTTGAATTCTTTTGTAATGAAATGTTTGCCTGAACCACAAAATGGACAAATATAATTTCAAACTGTACTTTCTTTCTCTAAAACATTGTAGGCATTGTCTCATCTTCTGGCATTATATGTTATTTTAAGAGTGTGAAGTCACATTGAACACAAATGGAGTTAATGTTAAAGAATGTTAATGTTAAAAAATGATTGTTAATTTTGTTAGGTGTGCTAATGAAATTGTGGTTGTATTAATACCTTTGTTACAGACAACTACTGAAGTATTTACATGTGAAATGCTTATGTTGGGGATTTGCTTTTTAAAATTTCATAAGGAAATGAAGTGAGTGTGTAAGCATATGTGTAAATGGATTTATCAAGCAAATGACACCTGTTACCACCTCCAGGTAAGGAAGAGTCCTACTGTATGGAGGACAGCAAAATAGGGTATAGATACCTGCCACCAAGAGCAGTAGTCACAAGATGTCTACTCACTCCATGGTTTATAAATGCCAAGGTCACCAAGAGAGACATAATTCATATAGGCACTGGATAGAACAACACTTACTCTCACACAGAAGAAACAGAGCAAGATCAGCTTCAACAATGGGTTTTCGTCTGTCATGGTCAATAGGTCCCAGCCTGTGGCCAATGCAGGGCAACAGTCTGCATTCACCCCTCTTTTGCTACAAGCTAAGGACCCCATTCCCTCCCTGCTGGGATTGGATACAGTAGTGGGGTTGGTCAAGTGCCATATGATGCAAATGCTTAAGCAGAACAAAGAAGTACGCAGAATCTGAAGCAGGGAAAGACATTGCCACACAAGGTGCTAAACCCAGCAGAGGCTTTCGAGGCTCTGTATGTCTTGAAAAAGAAGTATTCTAGGCCCTACACCCATTATCATACAGCCAAGCAGGGGTCAGAAGACTGCACACACGTGATTGCCTTTCCCATCAAGATTAAAAGAGTAAAAACACCAGAAAGTTGCTAATTAAGTTGGACAACAAATACAAAGTATATGAGGATTGCATGCTTTTCTCTCTTAATGTGTTTGAAAACGTTCTTTCATTCTTTTTAAGCAGGCTCCACACCCACCATGGAGGCTAATATGGGGCCTGAACTCACAACCCTGAGATCAAAACCTGAGCTTAGATCAAGAGTCAGATGCCCAACTGACTGAGCCACCCAGGCGCCCCTGCAAACGTTCTTAACAGAAGTATTTGTGGGTTTTTTTTTTAACTCTGAAGTCAGACTGTTTTTTAAAAATATTTATGTATTTCTATGTTTGAGAAGAGCTTAAATACAAATAAGGAATCAGGAAAGATTGAATACTCTGATTTTTTTCCTTCCTTATAAAATATTTCAATTGTATATCAAAGTGCAGAGGATAACATTTTAAATAAGCCATGTACTCATCCCTTCAAATCTATCTAATCCTAATATTTTAATGTATTTGCTTCAAATTTTTAAAGGAAATATATAATAGCAAAGGCTCTCTTTTATTCCATCTCTCTTTCTTCTGCCTGGCATCTGCAGAATTAGTTATTATCCTTGAAGCTCAATTACTCATTTAGGCTATATCACAGTATTGATCAATCTGTGCCGTTTCTCCTAGTACAAGGTATATCCTTTCTTTTGCAGATTGTTTTTCCTTCTTTCAGCAATTTTTAAAAAGATTTTATCAATTTATTTGAGATAGAGAAGAGAGCATGAGTGGGGGAGGGGCAGAGGGGGAGAAAGTAGTAGGCTCCCCACTGAGCAGGGAGCCTAAGGTGGGGCTTGATCCCAAGACACCAAGATCATGACCTGAGCTGAAGGCAGACACCAACTGACTGAGCTATCCAGGGGCCCCCAGCAATTTTCTACCACTGTGTTTTTAAAAATCCCCAAGATACCCCTCCATTTCTTATGTTCTGTAAGATGAGTTCTCTATTTTAAGGACACAACTTATGTTGGATGGTCTTTTGTTATGTTTGTTTTCTTATCTATCTCGATATTTATCCTCTATGTCTCTAACCACTAATAGAATAATGGTGATATTCTAATTGTTTCATTAGCTCTGAAATTTTATTTTTCATCAAATCTGTTGTTGTGTACAGCTGGGTCTACCCATATCTATATATCCATATCTATATCTATCATCCTCCCCTACCCAGGTAAAAATATAGAGGATTTCTAGGGCCTCAGAAGTTCCTTCCTGAAAACTTCCAAACTCATTCTATGAGGCCAAAACCTTGATCCCAAAACCAGACAAAGACCCCACCATTATAATTGGAAAATTACAGACGGATATCTCTGATGAACATGGATGCCAAAATTCTCACCAAGATACTAGCCAATAGCATGACCAGTACATTAAAAGGATTATTCACCAACACAAAGTGGGATTTATTCCTGGGCTGCTAGGGTGGTTCAACATCTGCAAATCAATCAATGTGATACATTAACAAAAGAAAGGACAAGAACCATATGATCCTCTCAATTGATGCAGAAAAAGCATTTAACAAAAATACATCATCCTTTCTTGATAAAACTCTGCAGTGTAGGGATAGAGGGAACATACCTCAATATCATAAAAGCCGCATTACAAAGAATGTCATTCTCAATGGGGAAAAACTGAGAGCCTTCCTAAGGTAGGAAAATGACAGGGATGTTCACTCTCACCACTCCTGTTCAACATAGTACTAGAAGTCCTAGCCTCAGCAACCAGGCAACAAAAAGAAATAAAAGGCATCCAAACTGGCAAAGAAGTCAAACTCTCACTCTTCGCAGATGACATAATATTCTATGTGGAAAACCTTAAAGACTCCACCTCTAAATCGCTAGATCTCATACAGGAATTCAGCAAAGTGACAGGATATAAAATCAATGCACACAAATCAGTTGCATTTCTATACAGTAACAATGAGATAGAAGAAAGAGAAATTAAGGAATTGATCCTATTTGCAAATGTACCAAAAACCATAAGACAGCTAGGAATAAGCCTAACCAAAGAGGTAAAGGATCTATTCTCTAGAAACTACAGAACACTTATGAAAGAAATTGAGGAAGACACAAAGAAATGGAGAAACATTCCATGCTCATGGATTAGAAAAACAAATATTGTTTAAATGTCTATGCTAACCAGAGCAATCTATACATTCAATCCAATCCCTATTGAAATACCATCAACATTTTTCACAGAGCTAGAACAAACAACTCTAAAATTTGTATGGAACCAGAAAAGACCCCAAATAGCCAGAGGACTGTTGAAAAAGAAAACCAAAGCTGGTGGCATCACAATTCCAGACTTCAAGCTATATTAAAAAGCTGTAATTATCAAGACAGTATGGTACTGGCACAAAAACAGACACATAGATCAATGGAACAGAATAGAGAACCCAGAAATGGGCCCTCAACTCTATGGTCAACTAATCTCTGACAAAGTAGGAAAGAATATCCAAAGGAAAAAAGACACTCTCTTCAACAAATGGTGTTGGGAAAATTGGACTGCCATAGGCAGAAGAATGAAACTGGACCGCTGTCTTACAGCATACACAAAAATAAAGTCAAAATGGATGAAAGACCTAAATGTGAGACAGGAATCCATCAAAATCCTGAGGAGAACACAGGCAGCAACTTCTTTGAACTCGGCCACAGCAACTTCTTGCTAGACATGTCTCCAAGGGCAAGGGAAACAAAAGAAAAAATGAACTATTGGGACTTCACCAAAATAAAAAGCTTTTGCACAGCAAAGGAAATAGTTGACAAAACCAAAGGACAACCTACAGAATGGGAGATGATATTTGCAAATGACATATCAGATAAAGGGCTAGTATCCAAGATCTATAATGAACTTCTCAAACTCAAAACCCAAAAAACAAGAATCCAGTCAAGAAATGGGCAGAAGACATGAACAGACATTTCTCCAAAGAAGACATACAAATGGCCAACAGACACATGAAAAATGCTCAATATCACTCAGCACCAGGGAAATACAGATCAAAACTCCAATAAGATACCACCTCACCCCAGTGAGAATGGTGAAAATGAAGTCAGGAAACAACAAATGTTGGCAAGGTTGTGGAGAAAAGGGAACCCTCATACATTGCTGGTGAGAATGCAAACTGGTGCAGCCACTCTGGAAAATAGCATGGAGGTTCCTCAAAAAATTAAAATTTGAGCTACTTTAGGACCCAACAATTGCACTACTAGGTATTTAGCTCAAAGATACAAATGTAGTGATCTGAAGGGGCACCTGAACCCCAATGTTTATAGCAGCAATGTCCACAATTGCCAAACTATGGAAAGAGCTCAGATGTCCATCGACAGATGAATGGATAAAGAAGATGTGATATCTACATTTATATCTATATATATAAATATATATAGATACGTAGATATGCAATGGAATATTACTCTGTCATAAACAATGAAATTTTACCATTTGCAACGATATGGATGGAGCAGGTAGATGGTAAGCAAAATAAGTCTATCAGAGAAAGACAATTATCATTCGATTTCACTCATATGTGGAATTTAAGAAAACAGAGGATCATAGGGGAAGGGAGGGAAAAATAAAATAAAATCAGATAGGGAGAAAAATCATAATAGACTCAACTATAGGAAAGAGACTGAGGGTTGCTGGAAGGGAGGTGAGGGGATGGGGTAACTGGGTGATGTACATTAAGGAGGGCATGTGATGTAATGATCACTGGGTGTAATATGTGACTGATGAATGACTGAACTCTACCTCTGAAACTAGTAATACACTGCATGTTAATTGAATTTAAATAAAATAAAATTTTAAAAAAGAGAATAAAAGAAGCTTCTTCCTGATCTATACCCTTCCTCAAGAAAATCACTATTCTGACTTCGATCATTATTATTTAGTTTTACCTTCTTGAACTTTGTAAGTGAAATACAGTACATCCACTCTTATAGTTGGTTTCTTTCACTCAACCTAATATGTGAGATCCATCCATGTTGTTGAATGTTCCACTACTTTATTCTTTTTGTGTATGTGGGTCATATTCCATTAGGTGAATATAACGCAATTTATGCAGGCACCTGGATGGCTCAGTTGGCCAAGCATCTGCCTTCGGCTCAAGTCACGATCCTAGGTTCCTGGGATTGAGCTCCACATGGAGCCCCGCACCAGGCTCTCTGGTCAGCATGGAGCTCCTTCTCCCTCTCCCTCTGCCTGCTGCTCCCCCTGCTTGTGCACTATCTCTCTTTCTCTCTCAAATAAATAAATAAATAAAATCTTTGAAAAAAAAAAACCACCACAATTTATCCTTTCTCTTGTTGATGGATATTTAGGTTGTATCCATTTGGGGATACATTATGAATGAAAATGGTTATGCACATTCTTATACAAGTCTCTCTGTGAACATATGCACTCATTTCTCTTGTGTACATACCTAGGAGTGGAATTTCAGAAAGTAGGCATATGTTTAGCCTTAATAGAAAACAACCAGTTTTTCAATGTGATTATACCATTCTGTACTCCCACCAGCATTGTTTGACAGTTCTGGTACCACCACACCTTTCTGATACTCACATTTAATCTCTTTTAACTTTCTGTAGAGAAAAAATAATGGAAAGATCCAGAATAGTATGCATGTTCCTGAGAAACACTCAGTAAAGCATTGATTTTGTTCATCTAATTCTGGTACCAAAAACCATGACGTGGCCAGAATGGGGAAGGAAGTCTGGCAGAACCCTCCCAGTGAAGTGCATGTTGCTTCAGTGAGCTATGTATCTCCTACCCTCAAGTCCCAGGAGGATGAGAAGGGATTGAGAAACTTCCTTCTGGGCATGCTGGTCTTTTTCACCCTTGGGCCTCTGAGACAGAGGGAGAGAGAAAGAATGAGAGAGAGAAGGGGAGGGAGAGAGAGAGTGCTCTGACACCCAGTGGCCAGAGAGTAGTGTCTCCTGCCTCACCCTCCATGAGAGGCCAGTCCTTTGCCTCCTCTTTCAGGAATTCTGAAATCCATAGGTCCTTGGTATGTTCATTTACTAAACATGGTTTAAAGCAAAGTCTCCCAGCTCTGTTGAATGGGTCCCCATGAGGGAAGCCAGGACCAACAAAGGGTCCCTTCTTGAAGGAGGCAGCCCTCTGGTCAGAGTTTTTGGGCCTCCGGGTCTTGTGATTGGGCTAATGCTCCCCAGAAAAAGTCTTCTGGGCATGTGGTGGAGCCAAGTGGCCTTGAGAAGGCAGTGTTTGTCTCCATTCTAAAGAACACTCATACAAGTTTGAGAGGAGGGCTTGGGGTTGCCATTCTGGGCTGAGTCAGCTAGGTATGAGCAGGGCTGAATGGAGCAGAGAGAGGTCCAGCAGCTCTGACCTTGAAAGAAACAAAGCCCTTCCAGGTACAGGTCCAGGTGAGCCTTAGGCACCTACTCTATAATTTCTAACAATACCCAGAAATACTGGCCCACAAACCAATAGTGAATAATAGATTTCTAGAGCTAAAAAAGGCCTTGGGAAGATCCGTTCTAAATCAACACATGCATTATGCATTATATACAAACTAGAGGCTCCAGAGGAGCTAGAAGCAGCCTGTTTAGAGGTCATGGCAAGTGGATTAGATTTTACGTGCGATGGGTGTCATGGGGTGTGAGCTTTAAGATTTTAGGAACAGAAAGATGAATATATTTTAGGGTGATATGGGTAAATTGAAAATAAGGTTTTGAGTTAGATCCATTAAAAATTTTTTTTGGAAAAATCTCTCATCTTCAAAACTCTCTCAGCAGTTCCGCAGAGGTAACTATCTAGGTGAGGAGAAGAAAGAATTCTTGGGGAAGAATGACAGTGCAGAGCTATCAGTTATTTTTGTTTTTATATTTTATTTATTATAAAATATAACACAGTTGGAAAAGTATATTAAACAAATGCACAGTGGAACAAAGTATTATAAAGTCGATTCCCAGGTAACCACCAATCAGGCCAAGACCTACATGGTTGGCAGCAGCCCAGAAGAACCTGATTGCTCCTACCTCACAGCCACCTCCTCCCATACTAGAGGGAACTGCTGTCTTGCTTTTCTTTAGAGATTTACATCCTAAGGGTAGTTCAAGGGTTGGAAAACTATGGCCTACCAAGTCTGGAACCTAGTCTGTTTTTAAATTAAATTTTGACACAATATAACCACACCATTCCTTTATGCACTATACTGTTTATAACTACTTTCAGGCTGCAAGAGCAGAGTTGAATAGTTGCTGCAGAGACCCACATGGCTGGCTAAGCCTAAAATATTTCCTATCTTACTCTTCAGAAAAAAATTGGGGCTCCCAGGTATAGTTTATGATCTACCAGACTTGCAGTTTGCTGCCCCCTGGTGTAGTGAGCGATCTAACAATTTCCCCCAGCTGCTGGGAGGATTGGCTGCTGGGAATTCACCGCTGCCCACTTCTCTAGCAGTTCGGTGGGGGAAAACCCGGTGACAGTCTCTTGGAGCAACCCTCAGTCAACTGATGCTATTATAAATGTAATTGTCTTTTAATTTCACTTTTAAATTGTTTATAGCTAATGTATAGAAATGCAATTGATTATTAAATATCGGTCTTATATCCTGCAACTTTGCTGAACTTGTTTCTTACTTCTTACCTCTAATGAATTTTTAGTAGACTCCTTAAGGTTTTCTATATAAAGCTCATGTTATCTGCAAAGAATTTTTACTTGTTCCTTTTCCATCAAGTTGCCTTTCATTCTTTTTCATGCTTAATTAAGCTACCTACCACCTCATGTTGAATTTGTTGAACAGTTGTAGCAAGACCAGACATCCTTATTCTATTCTTGATCTTAGGGGGAAAGATTTCAGTCTTTCAGTGTTAACTATGATGTTAGCAAATTTTTTGTAGATGCCCTTTGTTAGATTGGGGAAGTCCCCTTATAGTTCTACCTGTTGAGAGATTTCTAAAAAATCATGAATGGATGTTAGATTTTGTCAATTTCTTTTTCTGAATCTATTGAGATGATTATATGTTTCCTTCTTTTCCTAATATGATGTTTTACATAGATTGATTATCATATGTTGAAACAACCAAATCCCACTTGCTCACAATGTATAGTCCTATTTGGTTTGCTGGTATTTTGTTGAGAATTTTTGCATCTACGTTTATAAGGAATATTTGTTTGTAGTTTTTTTTGTGATGTCTTTATCTGGTTTTGGTATTGGGACAATATTGAACTCATAGAATGAGTTGGGAAATGTTCCCTCTTCTATTTTTTTAAAAGAATTTGTGAAAAGTTGGTGTTAATTTTTCAGATGTTTGGTAGAAATCACCAATGAAGCCATCTGGTTCTGGGGTTATCTCTGTGGGACGTTTTTTGAATGTTACTCAATATCTTTACTTTTTATAGGTCTAGTCAGATTTTCTATTTCTTCTCAAGTCAGTTTTGGTATTTTTGTCTTTCTAGGAATTTCTCCATTCCATTCAGGTTATCTAATTTGTTGATAGATAATTGTTTATAGTATTCCCTTACAATCTCTTTTATTTATGTAAAGTTGACAAATAATATCCCCGGATATTTTCCTGATTTTAGTAAGTTGAGTCATGTCTCATTTTTTGTTGGTCTGACAAAAGACTTGCCAATTTTGTTGATTCTTTCAAAGACCAAAGTTTTGGTTTTGTGACTTTTTCTATTGATTTTCTCTTCTCTAACAAGGTATACGTCTTAAATAAACATATTGCCAGCTATGTGACATAATACCAGATACACAACTAGATAAAGAGCCAGCTGCCCTACTCATAAAGTTCCCCTTTTAGAAAGCTCATAGCGACCTAGATTACTGAATGATTGAGTGACCCTGCTTTTCTTTTCCCACCCTTTAATTCTGGCTCTTATGTTTTAAATAGTGAACCTGTGAAACCCTAGGCGCCCCACCCTCCATCCCAATAAGGTCAGTATCCCAGGTCTGCTTTCTCTCTCTCTCTACCTGTGACCTCACTGTAAAGCCCTGGGCACGCGGTGTACCCTCCAGGACCCATGAGTAATAAATCTTGTTTTTACAAAATTCCCTGATTGTTGTTGCTGAAGTGTGTTTTGCAATAATAATAAAAACCACAAGGGCCTGTCCAGCCACAACATTGGCTGCAGTTGGAGAAATGTCTGCGGGGGCTGCCACAAGTAATATGGGCCCAGGTGAGTGCCCCAAGCATTCCTAGCTGATAGTATCAATATACTATAGCTGCGACCAACATGAAACAAAATGTCTAGGATTCAAGTATGAGAACATACTTCCTATGCACACAGACCTTTTACTATATACTTGTTGGATTCAAAGTCTCTAGGTTTAAAGTATAGACAGGTACTCACAGGGAGCTACTGTGTCTATACCAAGTATAGAGAGCTACTCACTGCTACTCTCTTGTTGGTACCAAAGTCTAGGTTCACAGCAAAGGTACAAACCCCAGTATGCAAAGACATGGTCTCCTCTGCTTGTTGGATCTTAGGTCTGTGAGTTAAAAATATTGGCCATAATTTCAGACTAAGGCCTTGTGTGCTTTTGTATAGCAGGACTTTATGTTCCTAATATGGGCTACTACTCCCAGCTTAACAAGGCCTATTCTATTTGGCTTGTTGGATCTCTGGTGTCTAGGAACCAATTTGAGCAACAAGGCCTGTGTCCTTTGTGTTACATCCCAGGTCTCTATCCAAGTTTGGGAAAATCCTCCCAGGGCATCAAGACCAGGTCAAATCTCTTTGTTAAAAATGAGTTTCTAGCTCCTGAGTGTGAGCCACTAATCTCCAAACATTAAAACTTTTTAAAAAATCTGCTTATTGGATGCAAAGTCTCCGGAGTTTGAGTAAAAGAAACCATGTCCAAGGCACGAAAGTATGTTTTGTTTTCCTTTTTGGATCCTAGGTCTCTAGGTTCTGGGTCTGGGCAGTGACTTTGAGGACATCATGACTTTTCTCCTCAGTTTATGGGATTCCAGGTAACTATGTTCTGAACATGGGCAACTATACTCAGGGCATCAGAACCTCACCTCCTTTGCTTGTTGGATTCTGGATATTTATGTTCTGAGTGTGGGCACATATTCTCAGGGTGCCAAGACCACATCTCCTCTGCTTGTTGGAATCATGGTCTCTAAGTTCACATTATGAGAAACTACCCCCACAACACCAGAAAGTTACCTCCTTTGCTATTTGTTTTCCAGGTCTCTAAGTCTTGAGTACATATAGCTTCCAAGGCACAGAAGCTTGTCTCCTTGCTTTATGGTTCCAGTCTTCTAGGCAGTAGAAGAAGAACTATTCCCAAGGCACAAAATTCTTGTTTCCCCCACTTCTTAAATTCCAGGTATCTATGTTTTGGGTTGGGGCAACTTCTTTCTTGGCAATAAGGTCTCACATATTTTGCTTCTTGGACTCCAGGTTTCTAGATTGCAAAAACTGTTATATGCTCTTAGGGCACTGGATCTATTTTCCTTTGCTTGTAGGATATTATATCTTTAAGTTCTGATTACGAGCAAATAATCTCTAGGCACAGAAGCAGAAGTTCCTCTGCTTGTTGGAGTCTAAATATCTAGGATCCTTGAATGAGTGACAACACTAAGAGCACCGATGACTTTGTCTTTTCTCCTTAACAGACTTTGGAACTCAATGATCTGAGCATAAGCACCTGTTCCCAGGGCACAAAGCCTCTGGCTCCTCTGATTGAAGGAATTCAGGACTCTAGGTTCAGATGATTAGTTTTTAAAAAGATTTTATTTATTTATTTATTTATTTATTTATTTATTTATTTATTTATTTGAGAGAGAGAGAGAGCGAGCGAGCGAGCCAGAGAGAGAGTGATCATGAGCAGGAGAGAGGGGTAGAGGGAGAAGCAGACTCCCTGTTGAGCAGGGAACCCGATGCAGCACTTGATCCCAGGACCCTGAGATCATGACCTGAGCTGAAGGCAGACATTTAACTCACTGAGCCACCCAGGTGCCCTCCAGGTTCAGGTTATGAGCAACTATTCCTAGGGTACCAAAGACTATATCCTCTATGTATTCTTTAATTTATTCTTCCTAAGTATGAGAACCTACTCTTAGGGCATCAAAGCCTTGTCTCTTTTTCTTGATGGATCTCATTTCTACCATTCAGAAAACTCTTTTAAGGTCATCAAGCTATCTCTTTTGTTTGTCACACTCTGGATCTCTGATTGAGCTGAGTATGGACAACTATTTCCAGGGTACCAAGGCCTGTGTCCTCTCCTTGTTGGATTCCAGGTCCATATGTTTTCAATAGTGGCAACTCCTCCTCAGGCAAGAAAGTCTCACATATTCTGTTTTGTGGGTCCCAGGTCTCTAGAATCTGAGAGTTGGCAAGTACACCTAGGACACAAAATTTTCTTCTCTGCTTGTTAGATCTCAGGTTCTGACTACGGGAAAATATCCTGGCACTAAGGCATTGACCCCTCTGCCTTTTGGATTCCTAGTATATATTCTGGTGGTTGACCACTACTTGTAGGGCTCTGAATCTTTGTCTCCACTGCTTGATTGATTTTATGAGCTGAGGTTCTAAGTATGGGCACCTATTTTCAGGGCACTGAGACCTTGTCTCCTCTGGTGATTGGATCAAAGTCTTTCAGCCCAGGGACTTAAGGCTTTGTCTCCTCTGCTTGTTAGAAACCAGTCCCCAGGTTCTGGTATGGTCTAATACCCCCAAGCACAAAGGCCATCTCTTGGTTAGATCTCAGGTCCTTGTTCCAACTATGGATAACTATTATCAGGGCATTATAGCTGTCTCTACTGCTTGTTTGAATCAAATTATTCTGGTTCAGATTATAAAGATCCTAAATGTCTAGGTTCCAAATAGGATTACCTACCTCTAGGATGTCAAGGTCCTGTCTCTTCTGCTCATTGCATCCCTGGCCTTTAAGTTCTGGGAATAAGCCTCTACTCCATGGGCAACAAGGCCATGTTTCCTCTCCTTGGTAGATTTCAGGCATCTAGGTTCTGAGTATGGCTAACTTCTCCAGGGTACACTGCCTTGTCTCCTCTGCTTATTGGTCCTAGACTTAGGCTCTCAGCATAAGCAATTATTCTCTGTTCTCCAAATCTTATCTCTCAGATTTGGGTTCCCAGGTATCTATATTTCAAATATGGGCAACTACTTTTATGTCACAAACACTTTCTTTCTTTTTTTTTTTTAAAGATTTTATTTATTTATTTGACAGAGAGAGAGACAGCCAGTGAGAGAGGGAACGCAAGCAGGGGGAGTGGGAGAGGAAGATGCAGGCTCCTAGCAGAGGAGCCTGATGCGGGGCTTGATCCCAGAACACCGGGATCACGCCCTGAGCTGAAGACAGATGCTTAAGGACTGAGCCACCCCGGCACCCCTCACTTTCTCACTCTATCATTGCTTTAGCTCTCATTTCCATTTGCATATGATCCTAGAAACATTCTTGAGATTTTTGAACTTGGCTATATTTAGCATGTAATATCATTTCCATTATGTCTAGGTGTTCTTAGTCGCAGTGTTTTCTTTTCCTCAGAAAATCGATTCTATCATATTTCCAGTAATCAAATTTTGCTAGGTAACTAAAATAAATATTTACAATCCAATTTTTTGTTCTGAAGTTTTATTTATTTTTAAGAATATAATTTTATCTTTGTACGTTTAGAGAATTAGAAAACACGGACAAGCATAGCTAAGAGAATAATAACATCATTTCCCACTGCCTGAAGTTTATCATTATTAATCCCTTAGAATATACATTTCAGAGGTTTCTCTGTGCACACACACACACACACACATACATATACTCTTTGCTAAAATGTTTCCATGGTATACATTCTGTTTTGCAACTTGTTTTCTCTCCAACAGTGATATCCACCTATTCAATATCAGTATATATTCACATAATTTAAAATCCAGATTTTATTCAGATTTCTCCCATTGTCCTCCAAATAGCCGAGACATACAAATTGTCAGAAGTATCCAAGCCAGGATTTTGCATTTATATTTAGTCTCTTAAATTGCTCAACTAGCTCTTAATTCTCTTTTTATCTGAGACCTTTTATTCACACCATTGACTTGTAGATGAGACTAGGTCAGATTCTTTTCTTTTGTTGACTTTAGCATGTTCCTCTACTTCCTGTGTTTCT
This sequence comes from Ursus maritimus, assembly GCF_017311325.1. Lineage (NCBI taxonomy): Eukaryota > Metazoa > Chordata > Mammalia > Carnivora > Ursidae > Ursus > Ursus maritimus. The sequence continues at coordinate 321,440 of NW_024425230.1, forward strand.
AATAACTCAAAGGTGATAAGAGCCTAAAGATTTGGCTTAATGAAAACACTTTTTTAAAAACTAGAATGTATCATGGTGGTATTATGCATTTAATATTGTGTCAGAAGACTCAAAATATCTAGTTGACTCTTCATAAGTAATGCTAAGAGTGGCCACTGAATTAGGGTGATGTCAGTCAGGACAGTTAAGGTCCCCCCCCCCCCCCCCCCCCCCCCCCCCC
>NW_024425230.1:321669-405106 GCF_017311325.1 Ursus maritimus
CCCCCCCCCCCCCCCCGCTGCCGCCCAAGGAAACCATCTGGGTGGTATTGCTGTAGGAATGCCCAGTTCCTCATTAACCATTTACCTAATGGTTTAGCAGGAGTTGCCCAAATCAATGTTATTAGAATTTACCAAACAATGAATGATTCCTTAAGTATGTCATTATGTCTATATTTATTATCTGGCTTGTTCTGGAAAGCATAGCATCAGAATAGGTAGGAATATGCTACAGTAACAAACAACTCTTGAATTCTGATGACTAAAAATAAAGTTTAGTTCTTGGTCAAGCTTTATGTCAAATATGGTTTGGTGGTGAGACTTCTGCTCTCACAAACACTGAGGGACTCAGGATGATGGAGGCTCAAATTCAACACCTGCTCCCCTGATTGTCATGAAGAAGAGAATGCTAGAAGGTTTCACATTAGCAACTTACTGCTTCAGCCTGGAAATGACATGTATCTCTTCTAGCCACAACCACTGATACAACCTCACTTCAAGGGGAAACATAATCTTCCTGTGTGCCTGGAAAGGAAGGTGAACTATTGTTGGTGCTATTACTGGTTATTGAACAAATTACTTTTTGCCTGCCACCTACTGTACATTGTCTCCAACTGGCTGAATGTTCTGGGAGATAAGTAGTGATATCCCTACTCCATAGACAAAGAAAATGAGGTTAAAAGATTTTTACAAGGTCGCATAGGAAATATCAAACTCAGAATTCAAATCCAGGTCTTTGTGACTCTATAGCTGATGGAGAAATCTTTTGGTGGGATAGGAGGATGAAAATATCATCTTTTCTCTTATCTTTCCCTTAGGGTAAGTCTTGGAGTTTGGGGTTTCCTTAGGCTCTGGATAACCCAAGTATAATTGGAGTTAGGTTGAGGCCAAGGAGAATGATGATGATGGTGATGATAACATATATTAAGATGTTACTAGGCACTGTACTAAGTATATTGCATCAAATCCCTCAATCTTTGAGGTAGCTCTATGAGAGAAATACTTTTATTGTCCTCATTTTATCTATTTATTTTTTATCTAAAGAATTTTATTTTTTTATTTTTTATTTTTTTAATTTTTTTTATTATATTATGTTAGTCACCATACAGTACATCCCTGGTTTTTGATGTAAAGTTCGATGATTCATTAGTTGCGTATAACACCCAGTGCACCATGCAATACGTGCCCTCCTTACTACCCATCACCAGCCTATCCCATTCCCCCCCCCCTGAAGCCCTCTGTTTCTCAGAGTCCATAGTCTCTCATGCTTCATTCCCTATTGTCCTCATTTTAGACTGAGACTAAATAACTTGCCAAAACTCACATAGGTAGTAAGTGCAGAAAGAAGATTTGACATAGGCAGCCTGACTGCAAGGATTTTCCTCTTAATCATTGCAAAACCGAACAGTCAGTTCTGGCTTTGCCTTAGACTTTATTAAGGGAGATAAAGAAGTTTAAACAGATACGTTTTAAGCGCTTACTCAACTCATACATTTTATTTGAAAATGTATCAAACTTATAGTTTCTGCTGAAGGACTGGGTCCAAGTAGGTATTTTGTACCACGTGACTCTCTTCCTGGCTCTGGTGACTGACCCAGGCATGGACACTTTCCTCAAGAGAGAGGGAATAGCCCTGGGAATAGCCAAAGAGATTTCCTCTCTTGGGAATCAGGAGTTGGGGTATGGGGTCAGGCAGATAGTGGTGGGCCTTTGAGCCATGTACAAACAGATGACAGCCAGACAAATTTCTGAGGAAAGATCATTCCAAGTAGAGAGACTAGCAAGTGAAAAGGTCCTGAGACAGAAACATGTTTGGTATGTTGGAGAAGTAGGAAGAAGACCAATGTATTTGCACTGAATTGGGTGAAGAGGAATGCGGAAGTAAGTAAGAACAGAGAAGGAGCCAGGAGTAGGTCAGGCAGGGCCTCACCTTGGATATAATTTAAAATATGGTGAGAAGTCAGTGGAGGCCTTGGTCAGTAAGAGAGATACTCTGAAACATATTTGAAAAGTATCATATTGGTTGCTGGGTGGAGAATGGATGATAGAGCAGAGTTATGGAAGCAGGGGGTGCAGTTAGAAAGCTCTTGCATATGCCCAGTTGAGAGATGAAGGTGTTCTTGTTCACATTATTGTAGAGGTGATGGGAAGTGGTCTAATTCAAGATAGGGTTTATTCTTGGATTGGGTGTTGGATGTGAAAGAAATAAAGGAGTCAAGGGTGATTACAAAGTTTTTGCCCTGAGTAACTGGGTGAATGGTGGTCTATTTACTAAGAGGAATAGGGGATGGTGGAGGGGAGATTCTACATTCATCTTTGGACCTATTAAATTTGAGATACATATTATTCTTCCAAGTGGATCATTGGATGTAGGACTATGGAATTTAGAACTAGAGATCTATATATCTCAAGTCCTCAATTCTGAGATACACATTTTCTATATATTATTATCTCTGAAATCAGGATAATCCCATTATCATTGGCTGTCAGAGAAGTGGCAGTTGTGACTTAGTTATGACATTTTCTTTTAACACCTTTTAGTAAGATAAAGAAAATAATGTCACCAATGCATCTTGGATTTAATGAAAGATGTTGAACTTGGGAGTTACTAGCATATTGAAAGCCATGAGATTAGATGACATTACCTGGGGAGTGTTGATAAAGAAGAGAGCTGAGGAATAAGGTTGGGTCATTGCAATATAGCAAGGTCAGGAAAATAAGGAGCCTGATGAGGGATTTCTATCACATAGGAGGAAACTGGGAGAATGTAAAGAAAATTTTTCAATTATAAAGTTGTGAGCAACTGTAAACATACTACTGGGAGCGTACACATGGTGAAGACTGATGACTGACATGAAATTTGGCCAACTGATAGTCATTAGTAACCTCTGTAAGAGAATTCCAGTGAAGTGGTGGGAACAAAGCCTGACTGTTGTGCTTTAAGTAAGATTGAGGTGAAGTAGAGGTAGAAAGTGAAACCATTTGAAAAGGAATTTTGCTATTAAAAAAGTCAGAGAAGTGGGATGGCTTCTGGAGTTCAAAGGAACGTCTTTAAAACCAGGATCCTGGGCATATTTATAAGTTGATAGAAGAGATGCTGCAGAGAAGGAGACATTCATGGAAGGGTGGAGGGGAGGTGAGCGAGGGTGTAATATCTGAGTGGCATCATTGACAGGTGAGAGGGTGGACCCAGAACACTAGTAGGGATATGGGAAGATTTATCCACAGTAACAGAAGGGAAGGGGAAAACGGCAGATAGTTATGGTGGCAATTTTCATGGTGAGAACAGTTTCATCAGTTAGGGTGTTCCTGGATGTGATAATATCTGCTTGTTAATTACTTCTAACTTCAATAAGTCTGGGAGTGAGGGGCGCCTGGGTGGCACAGCGGTTAAGCGTCTGCCTTCAGCTCGGGGCGTGATCCCGGCGTTACGGGATCGAGCCCCACGTCAGGCTCCTCCACTATGAGCCTGCTTCTTCCTCTCCCACTCCCCCTGCTTGTGTTCCCTCTCTCGCTGGCTATCTCTATCTCTGTCAAATAAATAAATAAAATCTTAAAAAAAAAATAAGTCTGGGAGTGGATAGACACAAGATTGGGTCAATGGTGCCTGTATAATTTCCAGGGCCTCCTCCCATCCTTCCACTTTGTTTTCCCCCAGCTGGCTTTTCTTTCTTAGGCCTCTTATATCCTTGGTACCAGATGGCTGTGTGGCACCAGGGGAAGGGAAAGGTCTGTGTAGTAGATATGCAGTTGCATGTCTCAGGAGTTCAGCCACATAGTAAGTGAGTGGAGTGGATTTACCCAGCATTGAGGTTTGCCAGGCCAGTACAATGGAGAGAAAAAGGAATAAGTGATTAGAGATTATGGACAAGCCATTTGCCGGAGGGCAAAATTGAACTTGGCAAAAACGGAAAGTGAGGATGTGAGTCAAGACTTCTAGAGGGGTTGAAGTTTGTTTGCATAATTACTAGAGGAAGTGAACTAGGAAGATAAGATTGCAGTGATCAAAGAGTCAGAGGCTCACAGTTGTGATCTTCGAGGTGATTTCATGAATGGAACAGATCATGGTGGTCAGTGGTTCAGGTGGAGCAGGAAGCAGGATGATTAAAAGTAAGGCCATGAGGAACTGAGAAGTAGGGACACTGAGTGGGTGACTCCTGTGGTAGGAAAGGCCCTGAGAATGGGCCAGTGGTAGCAGTGGCTTTTTGAGTGGAGTGCTTAAATCTTCAGTGAACAGGAAAGTGATGGATAGTACCATGGATTATTGCAATCAGGATCAGAGAGTGGTATAATCTGATATCAAGTGTTTCAAAGAAGTTCAGTTTTAAGTGAAACAGGAGGAATAACGGTCTAAAAGTGGCAGCGATCCACTTCATGTCCTAAGACGTACGCATGTGGAAGAATAAAAAGCCACAGCTTTCCACAGGAGACTGCAGGTTTTTCATTAGAATAGTAACATGATAAGAATATGATGTAAACAGTCAACAAAACTAAAAGGCAACTTACCGAATGGGAGACGATATTTGCAAATGACATATCAGATAAAGGGCTAGTATCCAAGATCTATAAAGAACTTCTCAAACTCAAAACCCAAAAAACAAAGAATCCAGTCAAGAAATGGGCAGAAGACATGAACAGACATTTCTCCAAAGAAGACATACAAATGGCTAACAGACACATGAAAACATACTCCACATCCCTTAGCATCAGGGAAATACAAATCAAAACCATAACTAGATAATGCCTCACACCAGTGAGAATGGCTAAAATGAAGAAGTCAGGAAACAACAAATGTTGGTGAGGATGCGGAGAAAGGGGAAACCTCTTACACAGTCGGTGGGAATGCAAGCTGGTACAGCCACTTTGGAAAACAGTACGCGGTTCCTCAAAAAGTTAAAAACAGAGCCACCTTAGGCCCCAGCAATTGCACTACTACCCCAAAGATACAAATGTAGTGATCCGAAGGGGAAGCTGCACCCCAATGTTCGTAGCAGCAAAGTCCACAATAGCCAAACTATGGAAAAAGCCCAGATGTCCACCGACAATGAATGGATAAAGAAGAGGTGGTATATATATATATACAATGGAATATTACTCAGCCATCAGAAAGGATGAATACTTACCATTTACCTTGACATGGATAGAACTGGAGGGTATTATGCGCAGTAAAATAAATCAAACAGAGAAAGAAAATTATCATATGGTTTCACTCATGTGTATTATAGGAAACAGCACAGAGGATCATAGGGGAAGGGAAGGAAAACTAAATGGGAAGTCATCAGAGAGGGAGAAAAACTATGCGAGACTTTTAACTATAGGAAACAAACTGAAGGTTGCTGGAGGAGAGGTGGGTGGAGGGATGGGGTAATTGGGTGATAGGCATTAAGGAGGTCACATGATGTGATGATTATTGGGTGTTATACGCAACTGATAAATTATTGAACATGATGTACTGAAACTAATGATGTACTATATGTTGGCTAATTGAATTTAAATAAAAAATAAAAAAGAATATGCCTCTAAGTTCCACAGGGTTCAGGGGTGGGGGTTAAGGAATAGATGAGAAATAGGGACCTAAAGGTAAAGATAAGAGTAGGGATAAGAAATAAGTTTAGGAATATACAAAACTTTAAATTTACTCATCCTTTTTGGGTTGTTGTTGCCAGTATTTTTGGTGCCATATCTAAGAAATCATTGCTAAATCCAATGTCATAAAACTTGCCCTCCATGTATTCTTCTAAGAGTTTTATACTTGTAGATCTTAGATTTAAGTTTGATCCATTTTGAGTTAATTTTTATATACGGTGAAAGGTAAGCATCCAACTTCATTCTTTTGCATGTGGAAATCCAGCTTCCTGAGCACCATTTATTGAAAAGACCACCCTTTCACCATTGTATGGTCTTGGCACCCTTGTAAGAATCAATTGACGAGATATATGAGTGTTTATTTCTGGGTTCTGGGTTTTATTCCATTGATCTACATGTCTGTCCTTACGAAAGTACCACATGATTTTATTTACTATAGCTTTGTAGAAGTTTTATTATCAGAAAATGTGAGTCCTCTAACTTTGTTCTCTTTCAAGACTGTTTTGGCTTGTATGTAGGTTTTCATAGATGTTCATTAGCAGATTGAGGAGGTCCCGTCTCTTGCTAGTTTGTTCAGAGTTTTTATGAGATGTTGATTTTTGTCAAAAGCATTTTCTGCATCTATTGAAATGATCTCATGGTGAATTACATTTAGCTTTGCATGTTAAACCAATCTTGAATTCTTGGGATAAACCCCAGTTATGATATATTATCCTTTCTAATGTTGCTGGAATCCATTTCCAAAAACTTGGCTAAAAATTTTTATATGTAATGTTCATGAAAGATATTAGTCTTAAGTTTTCTTGCAATGTCTTTTTCTCGTTTTGTTATCAGGGTAATGCTGTGGTTATAGAATGAAAATTTTCACTCCTCTTCAATTTTCTGGGAGAGTTTATATAGAATTGGTACTCTTTCTTTATTAAATATCTGGTAGAACCTGAATCCACCATGATAACAATCTGGGCCAGGAGATTTCTTTTTTGGAAGATTTTAAATTGTGAATTCAAATTTTAAAGTAGGTATAGTCCTGTTCATATTATCTATTTTATTTTGGTAGTGTATGACTTTTGTGGAATTAGTCCATTTCATATAAATTGTCAAATTTGTGCAGAATATTTTTAGTATTCTCTTTACTCTCCTTTTGAAGAGTTTGTTTTTAAGTAATCCCTACACCCAGCATAGGGATTGAATTTACAACCTTGATATCAAGAGTTACATGCTCTACTGACCTAGCCAGACAGGTGCTCCTCTCTTATTCTCTTTTTGAAGTCTGTGGGGTCTTTAGTGGTATCTTCTCTGGTATTCCCGATATTGGTAACCTGTGTGTTCTCTCTCTCTCTCTTCTTGGCAGCCATATCAGATATCTGTCTTTTATCTTTTTTTAAAAAAAGGATTTATTTATTTTAGAGACAGTGCAAGAGAGAGCAGGGAGAGGCACAGAGGAAGAGGGAGAGAGAGAATATCAAGCTGACTGCCTGCTGAGCAGGGAGCCTGATACAGGGGTTCTATCTCTGAACCCTGAGATCTTGACCTGAGCCAAAATCAGTAGTGGGATGTTTAACCACTGAGCCACCCAGGCGCCCTCTACCTTTTATCTTTTCAAAGCATCAGCTTTTAGTTTCAATGATTTTCTCTGTTATTTTTCCATTTTCCTATATTTCTGTTCCTGTATTATTTCCTCCCTCTTCTTGCTTTGGATGTAGAATTGCTTTTCTTTTTCTAGTTTCTTGAAATGGAAGCTTAGATCCTTGATTTTAGACCGTTCTTTTCTAAGAAAAGCAGTTTATGTTATAAATTTCACATTCATCATTTTTATTTGCATCCCATAAGTCCTTATATTTTAATTTTTGTTCAGTTTAAATAGTTCTATTTCCCTTGAGATTTCTTCTTCGACTTGTGGATTACCTAGAAGCGTACTGCTTAATTTCCAAGTGTTTGGAGATAGTCCTGTTAATTTTTTATTTTTATTTTTGAGCGTGGAGCCCAAGGCGGGCTTGAACTCACCACCTTGAGTTCAAGACCTGAGCCAAGATCAAGAGTCGGAGGCTTAATCCACTGAGCCACCCAGGCGCCCCCTGTTATCTTTTACTGATTTGTATTTTAATTCCATTACGGCCAGAGAACATACTTTGTATGACTTCAATTGTTTAACATTTCTTAAAATTTGTTTTATGGCGGTACTAAAGTTCTGATTTCCTTCTCCAAGTCCCCTCTACCAGCCGCTCCATGAATTCGGCCTAGGATTTTAGCTGCTTTTGGTGGACAGGCAGGAGGAGGCTCTAATCAACTGGAGCCAGCCTCGAGTCTCTTCTCCCTTGTACGTGTGCCCATGACACACACCCCAAACACTCCGTGCTGAAGCAGCTCAAGTACCTCACGTTCTACCCCGCCCACAGGTTTTTCGAGAGCGCTGAGAGGAAGCCGGGACAGGAGTGTCTGCGTAAGGCGGAAATCCCGCCCCCCGGCGCCTGCGGTTGGCCCTGACCGCAAGGGGTGAACCCCAAGGAGGAAGATGAGCAGGATTGAAGGAAGCGGGGGAGTAGGGAGGAAGGGCGAGAGGGCTCCTCTTCTCCATTGGCTGGTCCGGCGGAGCAGCGTTGCTGTGATTGGCTGGCCAGCGGGGGCGGTAGTCCCGAGTCGGTCCGCCCCTCCGGTCGCGAGAGATACCGGGATCACCAGCGCCCGCGGAGTCAGCGGCGGCTTGGAGGCTGTGTCCGCACGCCGCCGAAGTGTGGCAGCGGGGCCTTTGCGCGTCAGGTCCTCGTCTCCGCGGGCGGCCAGGGCCGCCAGCCGCTAGGGCGGTGCGGGTCGGAACCCAGGGCACGGTCGAGCTGGGGCGCGGCGGGCGTTGGCGCCGCCGCCGGACCTGGGCCTGCGCGGACTGCCCGCGGCGCGCGTCTCGGACTGTCTTTCCATTTCAAAGTGATTATTGTTTTGGATATTTCCGCAGACGTGACTTTTGATTAATTTGTTTCACGCAACACTAACGGGTATGGGATAAAGCGGCAGGTGCATGCTACTGTCATTTGTCGTTGAAATGTGGGTTTCCTGTCGTCTGTGTGCTTACCTTTTGGATTAAGGGAAGGGGATGACATTGTGATTTGGTCTCCTGTGACCGTCCATTCTCAAGGTCTCGCCGACGTAGTACAGAAACCAGGCGAATCCTGTGTGGCTCTTACCTGTATTGGAAGTAGGCTTTTTCTTCCATCCTCCTCCCTGTCTCTCTCCATCTTTCTCTGCCTTTCTCCTCTCCCTCCCCTCCCCCACCTGTTCTCCTCTCCCATCTTTCTGTTCTTTTTGCCGCATTAAACCTCGAGGGAGGGTCTTTGTACAATTCTGAAAAGCTTTAGGTCTTCTAACATTTATGTTTTACTTGCAGGACTGACAACTGGGAGGAAACTGGAGGAAAGATGCCCTCTGATTCTTTCTGTTTGGCTGCCCAGACTCGACTTGACTCCAAATGGTTGAAAACAGATATACAGGTGGGGTTTTGACATGCTTTTTCTTGGTTTGTTCTGCCTCCATATTTAAATTTCTGGTGAAGGCTTTATATAGGATAAGTAAGAGGATGCAGATCGGATCTTGCATATTAGAGAAGCAGGTTTATTTCCTATAATTTAAAATGCACCTTTATTGCATCAGTTTTTATAGATCGTGTGTGGCTACATTTTAATTGCAGTTATGTGTAAGTGTAAGAAACTTGAGATCTGGTTATGCAAACATTTTTCCTATGATTATTTTTAAGAGGTTTGTATTATTCTTAACGATACCTTGTTGACCGTTTAGTGATAGTTTTGAGATGTTCAGTTAATGAGGGGAAGTGACAGGTAGTAATTTATTATGTCCTGCAGAAACTCACTCATTTTATGGGACCCTGTGTTTGTGTTTCTGGGGAGACAAGAGTTCAGTTGAGCTGTTTGTTTTTGTGACTGGTCTTATTAAGAGGAGTGCTCAGGTTTTCACATAAAGAATGTGTGGAAACAAAACGTTGGCCTTAGACTTTTTAATGTTTTAATAGTGTAATTGTAAGCTTGTCCAGAAATTATCAAATAAATATTAGCAGTAATGTTTCTATAGACTTTTTTTTTTTTAAATACTCCAAGTTAGTTTTCTTTGCAAATGGTTTGGAAAAACTACTTTTATAACTCCATATTAATAGCAAAAAGAAGTGTCTGAAATATTTTGTAGTATATGTGGCTTTTCTTTCTCTTTCCTGAGGTTAAACGTTTTATTTCTCAAGTAATCTACGTTTTTCAATACAATCTTACATAGTGCATCACAGTTTATCAAGTCATATATTCTATAAGCAGTTGATCATAGATACTTGTAGTGAAGTATTATTACCTCTCTTTGTTTGTTTATTTATTTATTTATTTAAGTGTTGCGTCCCAGTAATTATGACAGCCAAGTGCTTAGAACTATGTTGTGGATTTTGGGATAGTTACTTATGGGGTAATGTTAGATTAAAGCACAAAGCATTGGGCCAAGAATTGGCATAGTAGTGACTCTTTTGGTTTGTTTTTTGTTTAAACATTGCTTTTTATTTAGCAATTACTGTTTGTTTTCCTTTGCCATTTTTTTTTTAAAGCGTGGTGGGGGGAGGTGAGATGAGTAATTTTTTTTTTCTGAAATCTTGAGATTCAGGCAAACTGATTTTAAGACTTCATTTTTTTATTAGTGCTTGTGTATTTTGCAGAACTCGTTGAAGTAAAGAAGTTTATCTCATGAAGTTTTTCTTTTTAATCATAGTTGAATAACTGCTTAATATGAGTTTTAGCATCTTGATCTAAAACCAATTTAATGCTGAGTTGAGTGCCTATGATGAGTCAGGCAGATATACAAAATCAGAAACACCACTTATGCCTTAGAGTGCTTACTATTTTACTTTTGATTTATTTAGTGTAATATACAGTGGTTAGCCCTTCTTAGACATTTCAAATATTAGTCAGAAGTCATCCAAACTCATCCTAGGAATACATGAAGAGACCTAGGTTTTGGAGAGTTCCCCAAAGGGAAATTGTATTGTGAGTATTGAAGCTGCTTAATACCATGAAAAAAATGATCGCTGATCTTGGTTTTGTGTATTTTCTCCAGCATTGCTTATTAAATCTGAGGAACAAATGTCATTTTACCCTAACAAATGACTTAGACTTAGTTTCACTCTTTGGAATCCTTCTTGGAGACACAGATTGCAGATGCAAGCCTTATACTGACAACTTTTACCCTTACCCCATTGGGGATGTCTCTCCCAACTGGAGTGGGAAGTGTCCCATTCCTTAGGTAGGGCTTTTGTATTGGGAACAGAATTGACACCTGGTTAGTTAATATTATATGAGGTAGAAACATGTTTCTTAGCCATCGGATTTAGCAAAGCTGTTTTCTGTGGCTATTTTTGTTTGAAATGCCCATGAAGGTTTTCGTGACTTTAGAAAGGAAATATTTTTGGAGGCTGTGAAAACTTTTAATATATGTGTATTATAAAGAACACAGACACTGATGCTAGACTTTCTTGTTCGTAGATGTTTAGGCCTATGATATGTCAGGCCTACAGTGTTGCAACAAGCTGCCTTTAATGGAGTGCCAATTATATGGCAGGCATATACCTGGTTTTTACGTATATAATGCTTTTTACTTTTTCAACACTCTTTTCTGATTGTTGTGTGGAGTACTTTGAATTGCCATATCCTTTGCAACTCTCTTGAAGAGGCAATAAAATACAGAGCTAAGAGCTGTTAGCTACATAATCGCCACCATTACTATTCTTAATATTTAAAGTAAAAGTCCAGTCTGATGTGATTGGTTGTTTCTCAATGAACCAAAAAGTCATTAAGCAAAGGACCGATAAAAAATGGTATATGATACCTTAAAAGCTTTTTATTCTTAAATTATATATGCACATTTATTTGCTACTCTTGTTGTAGGGCTAAGGGTGTGTCTTTGAGCATGGATCCAAGAATGGTGTTATCTTTTTCTTGCATAATCCGTACTCAGATGAATGTCCTACAGTTTCTATTTTTGGATTCTTTGAAGTGGAGCATGAAATTAGATATGTATGGTGCAATTTTTTTAAAACTTTTTATTTTGAAATAATTTATAGGCTCACAGGAAGTTGCAAAGAAAGTAGAGAGGTCATTGTATACTCTTCACCCAGATTCCCTCAGTGGTTACATCTTACGTAACTATAGTACCATGTCAAAACCAGGAAATTGACATTGGAACAATGTATGCATAGTTCTTTGTCAATCCTGTAATCACACCACAAAGATCTCCTTCCTCTTGCCCCCCTATAGGTCACACCATCCTTCCCCCACCATCTCTGACCCCTGGCAATCACTAATCTGTTTTCCATCTCTTCAATTTTGTCATTTTGAGAATGTCATATGGTATGTGACCTTTTAAGACTGATTTTGTTCACAGTGTAATGCCTTTGAGGTCCATCAAAGTTGTTGAGTATATTAAAAATTAAATTTGAATCATTTATTTGTCTCTTCTTCTAATCAATTTAGAATGTGTAAAGATAAAAGTTAAATTTTAAAATTAAACTTAAAATTATTAAATGTATATATTTTTACTTTATGCTTAGAATATCAGTAGATTAAAGAACATAAACGTGATCACCTTGGTAAATTCTACTCTGAGGTTTTCCAGTTGACAGATAAGATGTAGAAATAAAAGAATTTTGTAAATACAGGTAACTTAATATTCATAATGACATCTTCTGATTACTTTCTTGTCTGTAGGATAGGTAGCATAGCTCACTTTTTTATTCATGATTTTGGTTATTTGTATTTTCTCTATATTTTGGATTAATCTTATCAGGGCTTTATATATTTTGTTAGTCTTTTTTAAAAAGCTAACTTTTGTTTCTTAGAAAAGACTAATAAGATTTATAAGGGAAAGATAATGAGGTTACCATCAGATTTGATCAGAAGACTCTTTTGCAGAGGAAGATTTGGTAACATATTTATGGCTCCCAAGAAAAGAAGACGTGAGGCAAGGATGTTATGTTCTAGCAAAATTAACTTTTCAGGTAAAAAGGACACAACTTTATTAATGAATAAGTACTGTTCCCATGAGCTCTTCCTGAGGAAGTGAGTAGAGAAGGATCTTTAGATGACCGAGTGACTGTAGATTGATACGAAGACTAATAGTGGTCATTTGTGGAACCTAGAGTAAATGAGTTTTAAAAGGGAGAGAACAAACTAGGGATGTACTGTATAATGACTAACATAATATAATTAAAAAAATGTTACTATTAAAAAAAATAAAAGGGAGAGAACATATTATATTAGTTATCTGCTTAGACATGGTACATTATAGTGTAACTGTTCTGCAGTGTCTAATCTATTAATCCTATGCATTGAAGTTTTCACTTTAGATGATGTATTTTTCATCTCTAGGTGTTCCATATGGATCCTTTTCATATCTTCCATTTTACTTGTCATCAGGTTCATATTTTCCTATTTGTGAGCATCTGGACATATCTATAATAGAGCTATTAACGTTCTTGTCTGCTAATTCTATCATCTCTGTCACATCTGGATTTATTTTTATTGATTGCTTCTGTCATTTCCATTGATTGATTGCTCTGGTCATGGGGTGTGTTTGCATGCCAGGTAATTTTTTATTGAATGCTGGACATTGTAAATATGTTGTTCTGTGCTGGATTTTTTATTTCTTTAAAGAGCATTAGTTTTGTCTGGCAGTCATGTAAGTTAGTTGGGATCAATTTAACTTTTTCAAACCTTGATCCTCAGGTTTGTTCAGGCTGATCTAGCACAACCTCTAGTCATGTACTAATTTATCTGCCTTACTAAGGCATTATCCTTCTTAGAACTCTTCCAAGCATTTGGTGTGATAGGAGATCTTTTTCATTCTGGTTGGTGGAAACACAAGCTTTTCTCAGACTGGGACTCATGGGAATTCTGCCTTCTCCTTTCTAGTGCTTCTTTCCCCAGCCTTGGCAGTTTTCTCAACCCATGCCTAAATCAGTATTCAGCCCTAGACTCAAGGGGTCCCCTCTCCCCATCTCTAGTGTTCACTCTTTCTCTGCAGATCCCCCTTCACCTGTATTATTGTCCTTTTACTCTACTTATAGCTGATCTGTCTCCTCAACTCAGCAAGATATCTGGGCTCTATTTGGGTTCCCCTTTCCCTTGCTGCATCCTGGAAGCTGCTTCTAGGCCGTAAGCTTGGGCAGTTGTAGGGCTTCATTTGTTGCCCTTCTTAGGGATCATAGCTCTGGGCCGTTTGATATATTTTGTCTGATTGTCTAGTTGATTATAGAGGAGAGGTAGTTCCTAAAGAAGTTAATCCTTCATAGACAGAAGCAGCACAGGCCTTCCTAATCTGCTTTTAATCTTATTCAGAGTTCTTAATTATAGATAATGCGTTTTTTGGTTCTAGAATTTCCATGGTTTTGTTTATTTATTTTTAAAGATTTTATTTATTTATTTGACAGAGAGACAGCCAGCGAGAGAGGGAACACAAGCAGGGGGAGTGGGAGAGGAAGAAGCAGGCTCCCAGTTGAACAGGGAGCCCGATGCAGGGCTTGAGCCCAGGACCCTGGGGGTCACTCCCTGAGCCAAAGGTAGACACTTAACGACTGAGCCACCCAGGTGCCCCTCCATTGTTTTGTTTAAGTGAATTTTATTGAAGTGTATTTAGTAAGATGCATCTATTTTAAATGTTTAGTTTCAAGTGTTTTGGTGTTTTGTTTACCTACCATGTTCTAGTTTCTTTGACTGTCTCCCCTTCCCTCTGAGTTGACACCCAGCATGCCCATGGGTGACCCTTCCACTTCGATCTTGGGTGTAATGTCACACAATGGTGTGGGTTATGGCTTCCCAGTTGCCTACTATGGAACCAGTGACATAGCCTACAAGGTGCTGGGAGAGGAAGAGTTAGCTCCCCAAGGACTGAACATTCATCTCTTGGCAAGGACAGATAAGGGCACCCCCTGAAGTAGTCATTTTAGTAGATACTTTAAGGGTTGGCTTGCCTAATCCTGTTCAGTGTTCAAGTGTCAGTAGTACCAATGTGGGGGATTCAGTGGCTCTCCCAGGCCTCTTCCCTGCATGTGTGAGTGCATGTTGTGGTGTTGGTGAGAGGAGAACAAGCTTGGGAGTTAGGCCTTTTCTTTTTGGGAGTTAACTCTTTTCTTTTTCTTCCCTCCTTGGACTGTTCCATGATCTCTTCTTAACAAAACTTGTAGAAGAGTCCCACATGCCTGGTGAATGTGCCTAGTGGACAACTTGCTGTATCTCCTGTTCATTGTGGAGTAGGGGCCAGTGCAGTAACATAGGAGTCAGCAAACTTTTTCTGTAAAGAGCTAGATAGTAACTATTTCTGTGAGCCATATGTTCTTTGTAACAACTACTGTCATGCCACAGACAATACATAAACAGCTGTGTCTGGGTTCCAATACAGCTTTATAGATACTGAAATTTGAATGTCATCATTTTCATATGTCACAAAATGTTTTCCTTGCTTATTTTTCAACCATTGAAAAATGCAACAACCACTCTTAACTCAGGGGCCATATGAAATCGGGTGGTGGGCCAGTTTTGGCCTGTGGGCCAGGCCTTAGTTTGCTTACCCATGTGGTGACATGTTGTGTCTTGTGCTTCGTGTGTTCCCTTGTCCCCCTTCCCCTGCCTCCCACTTCTCTGAACTGGCATCTGCCAAGTAAATCCATTGCTTAGGCTCTCCTTTTTGGGACAGCATCTATGTCTATATTTCTGTTTTCTGCATCCACTCTTGATCTGTTTCTGTTGTCTTCTATATTTAAAAAAATTTTTTCTGTCACATTATCTTGCTGTATCCATTATTATTTTTGTTTGAGTTTCACATACTATGTATGAAAAATTATTTTGATCATTTGAGGCTCTGGGTGACAATTTCCTCCTCTAAAGGGGATCTACCAGTCAAACAGCACTAGCAGTCCCAGGTCACTGCAGCGCAGTTGTGGGCTGAGATGATTCAAAACTGGGCTCCTTCCCTAGGAAGGCCATTTACTTCCACCTCACCCCTACCTACTTCTGGTGTGTGTGTCTCTTCGAAGTTTCATTCAAAGCATGGTGTGTTTAACAGGCCTTTCCCCCATGAGGACCCTGGCTCAAGCCTGTCTCTCAGCAGCTCTGCTCAGTTCTTGGTCTTAGCCCTGCTCACAGAATTGGCAGGTGCGTCTCAGGAAAGCAGCCTTAGGTTCTTTGGGCTGTACTCCTCTCTTGGGACTTAAGCTTGCTATTCTTAAAACAGAGGTACTTTTTGTTTCTGTCTGACCTCCCCAATTGCTTAAGAAACCTGTTCTTAAAGTTTTTTTGGAATTGATATGTTGTCCTCTGTTTAATAGGTGCTTAGTAAGTATTTTTCTGCAAGGCTAGGAAAAAAAGCCAGATACCTTTACTTTAGTATCTGCAGGTATTTGAACAGATTACATATCAGATGTGTTTTAAAGATAAGTAAAATAAACATTTTCTAACCAATAAGTTAATCAAAATGTCATTTAACCATTTGGTATATTCTGTTTTGGATTCTATTACATAATCATACAGTTCTGAAGTAGTCATTTATTTATTTATTAGAAGATTTTATTTATTTATTTGAGAGAGAGAGAGACAGTGAGAGAGGGAACACAAGCAGGGGGAGTGGGAGTGGGAGAAGCAGGCTTCCTGCTGAGCAGGGAGCCCAATATGGGGCTTGATCCCAGGACTCCGGGATCATGATCTGAGCCGAAGGCAGACGCTTAACGAGTGAGCCACCCAGGTGCCCCATGAAGTAGTCATTTTATTTATTTTTTTAAAGATTTTATTTTTAAGTGATTTCTACACCCAACATGGGGCTTGAACTTAAAACCCTGGATCAAGAGTTGCACACACTACTGACTCAGCCAGCCAGGCACCCCCTGAAGTAGTCATTTTAGTAGATACTTTAAGGGTTGGCTTGCCCAATCCTGTTTAGCGTTCAAGTGTCAGTAGCACCAATGTGGGGGGTTCAGTGGCTCTCCCAGGCCTCTTCCCTGCATGTGTGAGTGCATGTTGTGGTGTTGGTGAGAGGAAAACAAGCTTGGGAGTTAGGCCTTTTCCCAAATTCTACTTCTCATAGCCTCAGGGTTGTGTGATCCTGGTCAAATAATTGAGCCTCTGAGTTTCAGTTTACTGTCCCTTAGAACTGGGCCTGTTAATATCCCTCTTACTGTCTGCTTTTCAGGGTGAAAATGACTTACCTGCTTATGTCATTTTAGAGGTGTAAAGTAAGAATGTGAGAACAAATTGGAAAAGGAACCTAAGACCAAGTAAACTAATTAGAAGCATCTGGATTCTGTCCAAAAACAGTTAAAATTTAAAACCTGTATCATCGCCCATTGGGTACTTTTTTATGTAAGTTAGCGATTAATGAAGACAAGCTAATAATAGACAGTCTACAGATACTCTTAAATTGACAGATCAGTAATTTTTATTTCCTCTACAGGCTGTTCTTACAATGCTGTGATTATTTTTGATTTCCTGGCTTTCTCTTTGGGATCCTGTGCTTTCCTTCCAGTGCCCTGGAAAGATTTCCCCTAGGCTTCATTTTTGCCTTCCACAGCCTAGCTCTTTCATGCCCTCCTCCAGGGAAGCTTGCTTTGTTGCCTTAGTAATGTTTCTCTTTCCTCAAATCCTTTAAGATGTCCAGACCATTGTGCTTTAAATGATGGTTACTCAGGTCCGTGGCTCATTTACATCTTTGTGTCCTCAGTTCCTAGGAGGCTTCTACAGTACGTGTCCCTCCAGATACCCAGTTTCCACCTTCCACACAGCTTTTCTTTTCTTCCTCTTGATATGGTAGTAACAATTCCTGTTTCTACATAAACTGGGCTTCTTCCTTTGCTTATTCTTTAATTCATGTTTGTTTATCTTTTTTATAACTCTAAACACCAATGTTATTCAACCGGGACTGCATCCAAAAATACTGATGCACCTTGTGGGTAATCCCAATGTGCAGTCAGGGTTGAGGATGTTGGTTACTCTCTCTCTTTGGGCGTTGGCATTTCCTCCAGGTTGTGGTCTATATCCCATTTGCTGATGACTCCCAGATTTAAATCTCTAGTCCTGACACTTTGTTAAGTTCTGTATTTGTATTTGCAGTGTGTGTGTGTGTGTGTACGTATGTATGTACATGTGGCTGTGCATTATGAGTGTACGCATGTGTGCGTGGGGAGATCTCCATGCTCTTGTTCATACTTAGTGCAAATCTCAGTGGTTAACACTGAGCTAGTTCTCTTTCATCTGATTCTGTTCCCTACCTCCTTTTCACTTTTCACATCTCATCTGTCTCATTTAATCTGAAATGTCTTAAGTACTTTCTCATCTTGGCTTAGGCTGTCATCCTTTTTTGGGGAGACTCTTGGCAGAGGCCTCCTAAGTTATTTTCTGTTGCTAGTTTCTTCCTCTGTCTCCAGCCATTGCACTGATACTGAGTTATGCCTTAAGTTATGATCATTTATTCCCTGGACGACCTAAATAAAGATGGCGTGTAACTGCCAGAGGACAGCACACATGGGACTGTTTAGTCTGCCTCCTGTTTGCCTCCCATCTTTATGTAGTTGTGGGGAGCTGGACAGAACCCCAGCAGTATTAGTCTTCCTCTTACCTTGGCAAATGAGCCAAGCTTTTCCATTCCCTCATTAAAACATAAGGGGTGCTGAATGTTTGTGGCTCACTCTTTTTATTTTTCCCCCTGCCAGTTGATATGTTTATCAAGAGTCATATGTTTTAGTTCTAAGTATGTTTATGGCAGTTATCTTGTTAGTGAGGTGAACAAATAAAATATGAGTGCTGAAAGATAGTTGTTGCTTCTGTGAAAACTAAGTTGGATGCTGAATTGGTTTTCTGTTGCTGTGTTACAAGTACTGGCCATAAATTTAGCAGCTTAAAACAACTTATGTTTATTCTCTTTCCCAGTTTCTGTGGGTCAGGAGTCTGGCCAAGGCTTAGCTGGTTGCTCTGCTTTGGGTCTAAAAGGCTGCATGCAGTCAGGGTGTTGGCCATGCTGTGCTCTCATCTGCGGTCTCATTGAGGTGCTCTTTGTCAGAATTTAGTTCGTTGCAGTTGGGGAACTGAGTCATGGGCTTCTAGATGCTGCCCCTCTGCATAGGTAGCTCATGGCAGCTTGCCTCTTCGTGACCGTAGAGAATGTCTGTTCTAGATGGCCCCGTACTCTTCAGGGCTTTCACCTGATTAAGTAGGGCCCCCAGGATAATCTTCCTTTTGATAACTAGAAATCAACAGATGTGGGATTTTAATTATATATGAGAAGTTCCTTCACCTTTGCCATAGATGGAAACAAAACCTGGTCACAGGTGTGATGTCCCGTCTTATTCACGGGTCCTACCCACACTCAGAGGGCATTACACAGGATATGTGTGTACCAGGGGATGAGGATGTTGAGGACTGTCTTAGAATTTTGCTTACTACACATGCTTTGGATAAAAGTGAGATGCTAAAAAAATTACTTGGAACAGGTTAGGTAAAAGAGAACTATAAAGGATTAGGGAAAATGTCTTGATAGTCTAGAAGAATTCTATACTGAGATTGCTCACAGACTGCTCCTTAATTCTTGTTACATTTAAAGAAATGGAGGGGCTCCACTTAAAGAAACGGGTGGCTCAGTAGGTTAAGTGTCTGCCTTTGGCTCAGGTCATGATTCTGGGGTCCTGGGATTGAGTGCAGTGTTGGGCTACCTACTCAACAGGGAGTCTGCTTCTCCTTGCCCACCGCCCCCCCCCCCCCCCCCCCCCCGGCTTGTGCTCGCATGCTCTTTCTCAAATGAATAAATTAAATCTTTAAAAAAAAAAAGTAAAGAAATGGAGACTGGAAATAGTGGATGCTTCATAAGGGTGGTGCATGCTGGAATGATGACAAGGAACGAGTTAGTGGACTTGTAAATAAAGAAAAGATACTGGCCTTTCGTTAAAAGATGGCCAAACAGATGTGCCTATTTTAGTGTAAAGTGCTTTGTGTTTCTGATAAGAGGGCTTCTGTTATACCTGCAGTTTTCAGAATGGATGCCGTCTCTGGGTGTCTACTGTGCCCCTGCCCTTGTTGGCTGCTTGCTCTGGGAAGCTTTTTCTGACTCCTAAGTACTGACAAGTGAGAGCATTTTTGTCTTTTGTTTTTCTTCTATAAATATCACTGTGGACTCATGTTTTTATTTACTTTTGCAGTCCACTGCAGTTATGTATTTTGATGCTCAAAATTGTCCCCATAAGGCCTTATACAGTTTTTTTGAGGTGCAAACACAAAATATTTCAGGCTCATCTTCTTTGCCCTGACCCTGGAATCAGCCTTTTTTCTCCAAGAGCCCAAGTTTTGTTTACTGGGAAGTGAGACTTAAAAACTGATGTCTGGGTGCTAGGGGTACTCATTGCTCTCGGAGTGTCTGTCATTTTTCTAGCTCCTTCCCAAGCAGTTATATTCAAATATAAATTTGTATTGAGATTTCCAATTCAATTTTTTCTTAAAAATGTCCTTGATTTTTATCTCTTTTACACTTAAAACCTTGTTTCTAGTAGCACTAACGTAAATGTTGTAAACATGTTTTATTTTATTAACATTGCTGTATCATACAATATATATGAGATAGTTTTAAGATTTTAATGTCAATACTATGATTATC
This sequence comes from Ursus maritimus, assembly GCF_017311325.1. Lineage (NCBI taxonomy): Eukaryota > Metazoa > Chordata > Mammalia > Carnivora > Ursidae > Ursus > Ursus maritimus. The sequence continues at coordinate 341,911 of NW_024425230.1, forward strand.
AATAAGACCAATGAGTAAAGCTTAAGGTATTTTTCCCTTAGAGTATATTTGACTAAAGATGTATAATTGAAAAGTCCCCTGAAATACTTTTCTTTATGATAAACATAGGTTAATTTGCTTGTTACCAGTTGTAGATTTTTCTTTTTTATGATTTAATTTTAATTTTCGAAGATGAGAATCATTTATATGTTTTAGAAGTAAAAATGTATGAAGTTTACTCAAAATCTTGCTTTTATTCATCTCTGCTGCCCATGTTCCCTTGTCACAGGTGTCTTTCCATAGGTAATCATTATTACTTGTTTCTGGTTTATCTTTCCAGAGCACATGTGTGTGTCTTTTTTCTTGTATCTTATGCAGAAGTTAGCATTGTTTATATACTATTATGCACTGTGCCTTTTTTCCTTTAACTGTATTTTTTGGGATGATTTTTATTAAATGTTGATGGTTGAATAAAATGAGAGGAAATGAGATTTTTTAAATCATATCATTCTTTAAGAATTGCCTTGTATGATCATTCTGTAAGTTTATGTTATTTATTATTACCAGCTTGCATTCACAAGAGATGGGCTCTGTGGCTTGTGGAATGAAATGGTTAAAGATGGAGAAATTGTATATACAGGGACAGAATTAAACCAGAATGGAGAGCTTCCTCCTAGAAAAGGTAAGGACCTTTTACTAATAGTTTTCATTTTGTAAAGACCTTTATAAATTGTATTTTATAGAAATTTTGGAATATGCAATAGGAATAGAAATAGGAGTGTCTAAGCCTAACTCTTTGAAATTTTGTTTTCACTTTGGAGATGTTGTCTACATTGTAGTTAACATTATGAGCTACTTGGATTTCATTGCTCTTTGTGAATGAAGGTCTTTTCATTGCAAAGCTACCTTACTGTGGTGTCCTTCCCAGTTAATATTTCTTCTTCTAAGTTTTGTAATATATCTTGTCTTGGCTAACTATAAATAGTGATTATTTTAAGATTGAGTGGAAACAATTATTCCTGAATTTTTTCCTATGTCACTCTCCTGTGGCAACATATAAAACACTTTTTGGAAGCCTTTGGCCTGTGAACTTGACTTGGCGCCTTATTTTATTTATTTAATCTTGTATTTTTCACAGGGAAATACCAGTAAATACTCTTGTTTAGGCCTGTTGTTATGAAAAGTCAAAAAGACTTTCAGTGACAGTTCATTTGCTCTTGATTTTGGCCATGAGTGAGAAACTGTTGAGCCTTTAAAAAGAAATGGATGCCTGTACCCACCCCAGACCTTTAGAATCTGAAAAGCCCCTCCTGAGATTTGTCAAAGTTTGTTGGTCCCACTATTTGAAAGTCATGAAGGTGGGTAAAAATATTACTTTAGAAAGTAGTTCTTTTTCTCTTTGTAGAATGGATATAGTATCCATTTGAAAATCCACTGGAAAACATTAGTGTATTTTTTTGGTTATAGCATCTAGTAGATTTTTCTCTTTTCTTCCTGATATTTCATTGGTAAAGTTTCCATACACCCAGAACACCTGAAGTATCTACATAGTGAACAGTTGCAAACTCACCCCCCAGATCCAACCACAGGTTTCTTTTCACTTATCTCAGGGCTTCCTGGATCTCCATTCTTCTTCTTGGTGCATTTTACCCAGCTCCCTTAGACACTTCATGCATGTCATTTACTCGATTGACTTGAGTTTAGTTTTTTTGTCTTTAAGTAAAATGTATGTGTAATGAAATGCATATATTTTAAATTTACTGTTCCACAAGTTTTGACAAATGTAACCTGTGTAACCTAAACCTCTTTCAACATTACATCTCACTCAGAAAGTTCCCTTGGGCCCCTTCCTGGCTCATCCCTGACCCCACTTTCCAGAGGCAACCACTGGTCTGATCTTTCTTTACTGTTGATTAGTTTTGCCTGTTCTAGAACTTCATGTAAATGGAATCGTGTAGTAGTGTCCTCTTTTGTGTCTGGCCTTTTCCACTTGGTAATGTTTTACTAGTTTCATTGGTTCATTATGTATGTTTTAAAAAGTTTTCCATCACTTCTTCCTAGCCCTCCAGTAATTGTTAATGAATTAAACGATGTGTCCCAAAATGTTTTTCATGAAACAATAGTTCCGAAAGATGCTCTGAGAAAAACTGTTTATGTGGAAAAATTCAAAGTATATTTCTTACTATATTTGATGCGTCTTTTTTCTTTCTTCTTTTGAAAATCATGTGGTTAGAAAGCAAAGCGTAATTTCTTTATGTAAGTTCCAACTGAATAGTTTTTTGGGGTCATTTTTTGGGTGTTCAGTAAGTTTCTATTTTTGGTGTGGCATCATGTGTGCTTTTTATTGTTAGAAAATACTTTTTTCATAGGTAGGTTTATATATACCAAATTCCATTTAGAAGACTATGTACATTATATGTTGGTGGTATTGTAGTTAATTGTGAGGAAAGTACAGATTAGAGTAAAAGTTCCTTAGATACACAGTTTTCTTTGCTGTATTTTCAGAGATTACTTTCTTTGGGAAAGGATCGGTTTCTTTCTTCTACAAACAACCATCCTACGATGGGTTTTTATTGTTGTCGAGCTCAATCCTTTAATAGTTTATTTCTGGGAAATAGTGGCTTCTGATAATTTCTGCTTCGCCTGAGATAAGCTTTCTTACTGTCTTTTGTAATCATATGTAGAATTTACTGGCCCTACTGATGAGGAAAGAAAGCTGCCTCCCAGGTAGTACGGTTTTGTTTATTTTTTGGGGCCTGCCCCACAAGAAACAGACTGGATTATAGTCTTATACTTTTTCAAGTGAATGTTTCTTATTAACACCCCATTTAGGGTTGTTTGTATTTATTATTTTGAGGGAAGATATAGGAGGGAATATAGTATATAAAAAAAGGAAAACTAAAGAGGCTACTAAAAGATATGCTAAGCTTATTTTTTGTTTTTGTCTAGGGTTGGCCTTGTGTGAAGAATTTAAGCATGAGGTGTTTCATTTATTACAAACCTATTCAGTCTATGCAGATAGTAGAAGTAATATTACCCAGTACTTTGCTTAGCTGTTATATCTTTTCTTGAAAGTATTTTCTCATTATTTCCTTTAATCCTTAACTCTACCAAGAAACAGAAGCCACAGTTTGCACAAATAACAGGGGCAGAGCTGGAAATTGAAGCCAGGCCTCTTGAGAAAGTTTCACTGCTATTTCTGTTATACTATAAATGCAGTTTATTGACATCAGGATCAATGTTTTATAGTTCCATGGAGCTTATGACTTCATATTGTATATAAGTGTGGTAATTGTTTTGAGGTTTTTGAATGTGTGTGGTGTCTAGTTGGTACTCTTTATGTGTTTTAATTTTAAGAGCTCAGAGATAAGTTTTTGATTTTTTTTCTTTTTGGAACATGAATGTTTTCATTATATTCTGTGCTGATTGGCAGCTTTCCTGCTGGTGTTATAAGCTTTTCTTTGGAGGTTGTAAAAAAGCATTAGATGTGGGCTTTCTCCCACAATAAGTCATGATTATTTGGGCAAAAAAAGGCATCCATATACCAACGTGTGTAACAGAGGACAAAGACCCCATGATGTCACCTACAGGCAGGGTGGGAGCATTTTAGGCGTGGAGCGTTGATTGAAGTTTGAGCAACAGTTACAGAGACCTGGTCTGGGCTCCAGGGACAGTAGTGTTTGGGGTCCTACAGGAGAAGTGGACACTGGCCTCCAAGTGGAGGACTGTGGAAAGCAGAACTGGCAGTGGGTGTGCAGGGGTGACAGGGAGCAGTGAGCAGGGAGCAGGAAGCAGCAGAAGTGGGTTATGCCAGACTGGAGTGAAATGTACTCTGTCAAGTGCCCTGTTGCATCTAAATCCTGGGAAGTGTGTCTGTTCATGCAGTGGACACATTCCCCACGTGACATGTTTATACCCTGAAGTTTGAAAGCCACTGCATGGAAGGCCACGAATATTAGGAAAGTTAATCAAGACTCTCTTCTGCAGTGGGAACTCAAAGAATTAAATCTTGAATTCCTAACCCGAGGGTTCTCAACCTTTGTTGTTCATTAGAATCACCTGGAGGGCTTAGTTAGACAACCATGGCTGGCACCACCTCCAGAGTCTCTAATTCGTTAGAGTTGTGATGCGGCCTGGGAATTTGCATTTCTAACACATTTCCAAGTTCCGCTCATGAAGCTTGCTTTTCAAAGACTGTGTCATGTTGTTTGTACAGGCAGTCTATTGCATTGGGAGTTAGAGACATAGAGGAAAGGAAAAAAGCCTCCTCATGAGCGGCTTAGGAAATAACACTATTAAGAAAACCCAACCATATTCCAAAGCAAATTAGATTTCCGTCATAATTTTATTCTGTTCTCCATGATTAATTCTTGTTGCTTTGGATCTTGAGTGCTTGATGGAAGGCCTAACCCACCTCTGGGAGTCTGCGTCGTGTCTGCTGGAAGGGGTGATGTCAGCTTCTGCTGGAGTCTGTTCCCTGTAGGATTGGTAGTTCCACTGAGGCTTTGTGTTTGTTCTTGTTTGTTGAAGACCCATTTTGGCCTTCAATTTTGGAGGGAGCAGATAAGACATAAAGCTCTGGTTAATTAATTATATTTAGCAACAGTATCAGAATGGACAGGACTTAAATTCTTGGCAGGGTGGGCTTCATGGCTGTGTGTGAAGATTTGGTTCTTGACCACCCTGGGGGTTAGAACATAGCAAGGGCATTGGGAGGCATGGTTGCATCTCTAGGGCCTCTTACCGTCCTGGGATCTGTAGAGTGTTTGTTTATATAACATTGTGCTTGTATGAAATTAATCTAGGCACCTTAATTTTCTCTTTTTGATTTGGTAGCTCTTTGCCTGGAGCATAGGGAAACTTTAATGATAGTGGTGAGCTAATAAAGAAATAAGGAACATCCCAACTCTGCCTGATTTTATGTTCAGCCTTCCTCCTGTTTGTGAGCATTTCATCATGATTTCTGTGATGTGGGAGCCCATGTTTGTTATTCTGGTGATCTGGAAAGTGCCAAAGACCATTTGGATGTAAAAACACCTTGATGATTTTTTAGTTCAGAATTTAGAGTCTGAAACAGCTTCTGGGGAGGCTGCCCTGGGCTTGAGAGAGAGTGGCTGGACTGTGACTTTTCCAGGCTGGCATGGAAAAGTGGTTACAGAGAGGAAGCCCAGTCTAGTAGTAAAGGGCTCATAATTTTGTTTATTGATCAACTTTGTGAATTCTGACACATTTTTGCAGGTTTTGTAAACCAAGGCAGATAAAGTTCACTTTCCCTGGAATCTTGTACATTTTAGTGTATCTGCTTGCTTGGCCCTTACCAGCTTCTTTCATGTTCTGGTTTGACTAGACATTTTTCTTTAAGACAAAAATGTTATCTTTTTTCCTTGATAGAAACATTCATCATCTTGGATATATACTTATATTTCTCTGCCACATTTTTCCAGTTTAATCTCAATCATCCGTATTACTTACAACTTTTATCCAAATTAAGTAACTTCTAATTCAGATAGTGTTTTTTTTTCTGACATAAATACATGTTTTTCCATACCAGTTCTGTAATTCTCCTACACCAATTGGGTGTCTAGCAATTCAGTTCAGTTCTGACACTAAATTATTAGAGTTAGCGCAGGCCCTATGAATTAAGGTCTCAGTCCTACAAGACTGCCTTCACTTTAGATACCAGCTACAGACTTCTCACACTTTTGCCTGGCTGACTACAAATTCAGGGGTTCCATGACTCCCCTCAGATTCAATAATTCTCTAGAACCACTCACAGAATGCAGAAAAACACTTTACTTGTGTTTATTGGGTTATTAAGAAGGATATAACTCAGGAACAGGCAGATGGAAAAGATTCATAGAGCAAGGAATGGGGGAAGGGGCTTAGAGCTTTAAGCCCTATCTTGGTCCCTCTACTCCCTTACCACATCTGAGTGTCCACCACCCTGGAAACTCCCCAGTCTTATAGTTTAAAAGAGTTTCTATAATTTAATCTCCAGCCCACCTCTGTTCTTGGAGTTCAGGAGGTAGGGCTGACAGCACTTACTCTCTAATCACTGGTCCTTTCTGTGACCAGCCCACACTGGGGGTATCTAGTGGCCCTACCCTGAGTCAGCTCTTAGTATAAACTCTGTGTGGTGGAAAAGGGTTTGTTAAGAATAACAAAAGACATGCGGTATCCTCAGTAAATTCCAAGGGTTTTAGGAGCTCTGAGACCAAATATATATTTTTATTATACCACCGATAAAAAAAAAGTGGGAAGTAGGTGTTAGAGCATTTTAGCAGAGCTCTGGAGTCCACATATAAGACCCCCCATTTTGCATGTTTAATGAGCATAGAGAACATGCTCATTAAGAGTTGCAGAGTTGGGAGTGCTTGGGTGACTCAGTCCGTTAAGTGGCTGATTCTTGATTTCGGCTCAGGTCATATCTCAGCGTCCTGGGATCGAACCCTGCATCAGACTCAGCGCTAGGCAGGGAGTCTGCTTGAGGATCTGTCTCCTTCTGCCCCTGTTCCCACTCGTGTGCTCTCTCTGTCTCTCTCCCTCACTCTTTCAAATAAATAAATAAACCTTAAAAAAAAAAAAAAAGAGTTGCAAAGTTGTTTTTGCATCCTGCCATTGTAGTAGCAATCTGAGAGAAAAATATTTGTGCTTGTATTTATTAACCTGTGCTTGATGGCTGATGACCTAGAATTCTCTCTTAGCATTTGTTCAGGGGTTCACAGATTAGCTATTGATTAAATCAATTTAATATTGGGACAAGTGTCTTTAAGTTAATGAAAGACTTGAATATTGTTTTTAAGCTAATACACTATAGAACAACATAATTTTTGTTGATAATATAAAATTCTGACAAACTTTTTTTATAATTCGAATGAGTCTATAATCTTACATTTTCACAATCTTAAGCATGTGGTAGTCATGTCAGGTTACCTGATGAGTACAACTCGTGTAGAAGGTTTAGAAAAGTCAGATTAGGGGCGCCTGGGTGGCACAGCGGTTAAGCGTCTGCCTTTGGCTCAGGGCGTGATCCCAGCGTTATGGGATCGAGCCCCACATCAGGCTCCTCTGCTAGGAGCCTGTTTCTTCCTCTCCCACTCCCCCTGCTTGTGTTCCCTCTCTCGCTGGCTGTCTCTATCTCTGTCAAATAAATAAACAAAATCTTTAAAAAAAAAAAAAAAAAAAAGAAAAGTCAGATTAACTAGACCCTCCTTGAGAAAACAAACCCAGGGTTTAGAAAACTTATATGCTCTGTTGTATGCCATTGTGGTAGCACATCAGGGAATGGAATTAGAACTGTTTTTAAGGAGAATTATCTAGTCAGTCAGATTTCTGCAGGGGTTCACCTGGATTATGTGAATTTGAATTCTATGTGTAAAGGTGCTTCTAATTTAGCAGTTTCTAAGTTTTTCCTAAGAGATTTTTTTTCTTTTTCTTAGCTTTACTGAAATATAATCGATATATTAAAATTGTATAAGTTTAAGGTGTACAGTGTGATGATTTGAGTGCCCACATACATTGTGAAATGATTACCTCAATAAGGTTGCTTAATACCTCAATCACATAATTACTATTTTTTTGTGTGTGTAAGCTTTACTTAAGCCTTATTCTCTTGGCAACTTTCAAATATACAAAACTCTATTGTTAACCATTTTCACTATGGTATACATTAGATCCCCAGAACTGATTCCTATTTTAATTGCAAGTTTGTACCCTTTGACTAACATCTCCCCGTTTCCCCCACTCCTGCAGCCCCTGGCCACCACCAGTCTATTCCCTATGAGTTTGGCTTTTCTAGATTCTGCATATAAGTGGATCATAACAGTGCTTGTCTTCCTCTGACTTACTTCACTTACCATAATGTTCTAATCATCCATTGTTGTAAATGGCAGGATTTCCTTTTTTATGGGTGAGATAATATTCCATTGTGTGTGTGTGTGTGTGTGTGTGTGTGTGTATGCACACCCCCCCCCCCCCCCATCTTTTTCTTCTTTTTTTTTTAAACCTTCTTATTTCTTGGCTATTGTGAATAATGCTGCAGTGAAATACGTGGGTACAGATATTTGTTTGAATTAGTTCATTTCCTTCAGATATACACCCAGGAGTGGGATTGCTGGATCATATGGTAGTTCTATTTTTAGGTTTTTTCAGGAACTTCCATGCTGTTGAGGCTGTACCAATTTACATTCCCACCAACAGTGCACAGTGTTTTCATTTCTGAGAGATATTTTTTTTTTCCTCCTTAAAAGGCTGGCTATGATTTAAAGTATGAGAAGTTTTTATTTTCTGGGATTCTTGATTTCCATTTTATTAAATTGTATAAGCCTTTATTATTCCTTTTAAATGAATCAGAATAGGAGTACCACTAGATTTAATAGACTGCATGGTTAATAATTCCTTGCAGAGGTAAGAAAATATACATACACAGTGAAGGGTACTTATAGTGGTATTTGATATCAAGGGACTATTTGGATATTTTCCATTGAATGAGTCTGAGATATTTTTAATCGTCCAAAGTTCCACCATAGTCTCATCCACCCAACAAATCTGGTCAGCATGTTAGTGTCTGGCCTTGCAGTTGGCTATGAGGAGGTGAGGTACACAGACCTTGGGGCCTGCAGTGGGGTGATGCTGCCCTTACCAGCTCAGGGCTCTGGGTGAGATATATGCTCTGTGCACCACCCGGGTGGTAGGAAATGCATTTCAACAAGCTTGAGATGCCTCAATAGTAAGATGTGCTGTTATTTATCACCAGGAGAGAATTCACTGCCCATGAATCTGATGCATCCCATTTGGCATGCTGAATTTTGTGAAAGGTGGATCTTGGGATTGGTGAAACACATAACTACTCCATGGGGTTGAAGTTGATCATTGAGTTGATTATGGTGTGCACAGGATAGTACCTGGCTCCCAGTCTGTGCTACTTAATAGTTTGTGATTCTCATAGTGGTGTTTAAATGCAGGCAGAAGTGTCAGTGTCCTGTCTGTTCATGAGTTCTCTTGTCCCTCCGAGTCCCCTGTGCTGAGTACCTAGAGTGAATGTTGTCCATGTTACCATGTTAAATAAGTCAGCTTGTTTAGGGACATGCCTGCCTGAGAGACTGAAACTCCTGTTTTTGGTTAGAGGAGGTGCAGCAAGAAGGAATTTAAATCTTTTATGTCACATATTTATTTCTGAGTTTAGTGTTAGACCTTTTAAACATTTTTATCTTATTAAAAATGTTTATACTGATGCCCAGATTATAGCATTCAAAAGCTTAGACAGAATTTTCGGTAGAGAGTGAGTTCCTTCCCAGTCTTGTTCTCCAGACACCTGAGCTTTTTTTCCTTCTTAGCAGTATTATTACTAGTTTTAGAATATTTCCAGAGATGATATATGGATATATGAAACATACACTTCATTTTAAGTAAAAATTAAAGTCTTCCAGGATATGATACCAGAATTTAGGAGAAATGTACAAAAATGTATCATAACGTCTAACCCTCAGTCTCGGTCTTGACTTTAGTTTATCTTTCTTTGAAATCAGTAGATTTACTCCTTCTGAGCCCATCTACATTGAGTCAAAGAGAGATGAGTGAGCAGACTGCAGTGGCCCTGTGGAATGTGGGTGGGCTGCTTGGGGCCATGGATCATCCTGGGCAGTGCTGTGGAATTGTAGCTTCCTCTTTGTTCCCCATGTCAGCTGTTGAGATCCTTCTCCACACTGCAGTCTTCGGAACATCTTTGGAAAGCACCCTTCTTCTGGGAGATGGGGTAAAATTGTGTAGCATCTGGTCATTCATTCATTTGCTCCTTGATTCACAGCCTCATCCAACTTGTCAGGGTCCTCCTCTGTCAGTGAGGGTGGTTGTAGGTGCTAGGATGTGGTGGTGAATGAGCCAGGTATGGCCCCTGCTTTCCTGGAGCTTACATTCTAAGTGGAGCAGCCAATAAAATGTCAGCAGAAAGAAAAGAGATATGAAGAAAACAACAGGGAGATTCAAGAAGCTTCCAGGGAAGGTCCCTGAGATCACGTGCCAAGGCCCTGTGCCTTGTTCACATCCCCTCACCCTGCTGTGCCTTGACATTGATGCCCCTCACCCTGAGGACAGGCTCTGTTTTTTTTCATCATGGTGCCCCCCCAGCACTGAGCACAGTACTGGCACCCAGGAGGGATCCAATAAGTAATTTGTTTTGTGAGTTAGTGGGTACTCTCAGCTTCAAGCCGACTAGGGGCATACCAATTCCCCGGGGGAGGATGGGACACTGAGGATAAGTGCCCTTTTATGTGTCGTTCAAGTGGATACTTTAAGCTTTTTTTACTCTATTATCTGCTTGCTGAGTATTCTTCCTTAATTTTATTTCTCTGTCTTTTAAAATCATATTATTGATTTGATGGATCGTGTTTTCTCTTTCACATGAGAATAAATTTTCCTATCAAATGAACACAGGCATCTTTGTATTTAATCTGCTGCTAAAATCTTTAAATTGCTTTTAAGGCAGCCATGTTACATGTATTATGTTACTAATAATGAGATAGACATAATAGATATTGCACTGTATATTTATTTTTTTATAGCTATTTTTAATTTTTTTAAATTTATTTTTATTTTTATTTTTTAATGATTTTTTATTATATTATGTTAGTCACCATACAGTACACCCCTAGTTTTTGATGTAAAGTTCCATGATTCATTACTGGCGTATAACACCCAGTGCACCATGCAATACGTGCTGTCCTTAATACCCATCACCAGCCTATCCCATTCCCCCACCCCCCTCCCCTCTGAAGCCCTCAGTTTGTTTCCCAGAGTCCATAGTCTATCATGGTTCATTCCCTCTTCTGTTTACTCCCCCTTTCTTCTTCCCTTTCTTCTACCGATCTGCCTACTTCTTATGTTCCAGAAATGAGTGAAACCATATGATAATTGTCTTTCTCTGCTTGACTTATTTCGCTTAGCATTATCTCCTCCAGTCCCGTCCATGTTGCAGCAAATGTAGTGAAATCGTTCTTTTTAATGGCTGAGTAATATTCCATTGAATATATGGACCACACCTTCTTAATCCAGTCATCTGTTGAAGGGCATCTCGGCTCCTTCCACGATTTAGCTGTGGTGGACAATGCTGCTATGAACATTGGGGTGCATATGGCCCTTCTCTTCACTACGTCTGTATCTTTGGGGGAAATACCCAGTAGTGCAATCCAGTAGGCTGTATCATAGGGTAGCTCAATTTTAAACTTTTTAAGGGACCTCCACACTGTTTTCCAAAGTGGCTATACCAACTTGCATTCCACCAATAATGTAGGAGGGATCCCCTTTCTCCACATCGTCTCCAACATTTGTTGTTTCCTGCCTTGTCAATTTTTGCCATTCTAACTGGCGTAAGGTGGTATCTCAATGTGGTTTTGATTTGAATTTCCCTGATGCCTAATGATTTTGAACATTTTTTCATGTGTCTGTTAGCCATTTGTACGTCTTCATTGGAAAAGTGTCTGTTCATATCTTCTGCCCATTTTTTGATTTGTTTATTCGTTTCTTGTGTATTGAGTTTGAGAAGTTCTTTGTAGATCTTGGATACCACTCTTTTGTCTGTAGTGTCATTTGCAAATATCTTCTCCCATTCCGTGGGCTGCCTCTTAGTTTTTTGGACTGTTTCCTTGGCTGTGCAGAAGCTTTTTGTTCCCCAGGGAATTCTACCAAACATTCAAAGAAGAAATAATACCTATTCTCCTGAAGCTGTTTCAAAAAATAGAAACAGAAGGAAAACCACCAAACTCATTCTATGAGGCCAGTATTACCTTGATCCCCAGACCAGGCAAAGACCCCATCAAAAAGGAGAATTACAGACCGATATCCCTGGTGAATACAGACACCAAAATTCTTAACAAGATCCTAGCTAATAGGATCCAACAGTACATTAAAAGGATTATCCATCATGAGCAAGTGGGATTCATCCCTGGGATGCAAGGATGGTTCAACATTTGCAAATTGATCCGTGTGATAGATCATATCAACAAGAAAAGAGTCAAGAACCATATGATCCTCTCAATTGATGCAGAAAAAGCAAAAAAATACAGCATCCTTTCCTGATTAAAACCCTTCAGAGTGTAGGGATAGAGGGTACATTCCTCAATTTCATAAAAACCATCTAGGAAAAGCCTACAGCGAATATCATTCTCAATGGGGAAAAGCTGGAAGCCTTTCCCTTAAGATCAGGAACACGACAAGGATGCCCATTCTCACCATTATTATTCAACATAGTACTAGAAGTCCTTGCAACAGCAATCAGACAACAAAAAGGGATAAAATGTATCCAAATCGGCAAAGAAGAAGTCAAACTGTCCCTCTTCGCAGATGACATGATACTCTATATGGAAAACCCAAAAGACTCCACCCCCAAACTACTAGAAGTTATAAAGCAATTCAGTAATGTGGCAGGATACAAAATCAGTGCTCAGAAATCAGTTGCATTTCTATACACGAACAATGAGTCTGAAGAAAGAGAAATTAGGGAATCTATTCCATTTACAATAGCACCAAAAATCATACGTTATCTCAGAATTAACTTAACCAGAGACGTAAAGGATCTATATCGTAGAAACTACAAATCGCTCTTGACAGACATTGAAGAATACACAAAAAGATGGAGAAACATTCCATGCTCATGGATCGGAAGAATTAACATAGTTAAAATGTCTATGATACCCAGAGCAATCTACACTTTCAGTGCCATCCCGATCAAAATACCAATGACATTTTTCAAAGAACTGGAACAAACAGCCCTTAAATTTGTGTGGAACCAGAAAAGGCCCTGAATCGCCAAGGAACTGTTGAAAAGGAAAAACAAAGCTGGGGGCATCCCGTTGCCGGTTTTCAAGCTATACTACAAAGCTGTGATCACCAAGACAGTACTGGCACAAAAACAGACACATAGACCAATGGAACAGAACAGAGACTCCAGAAATGGACCCTCGGCTCTATGGTCAACTAATCTTTGACAAAGCAGGAAAAAACATCCAGTGGAAAAAAGACAGTCTCTTCAATAAATGGTGCTGGGAAAATTGGACAGCTACATGCAAAAGAATGAAACTTGACCACTCTCTCACACCATACACAAAGATAAACTCCAAATGGATGAAAGACCTCGATGTGATACAGGAATCCATCAAAATCCTAGAGGAGAACATAGGCAGCAACCTCTTTGACATCGGCCACAGCAACTTTTTTCATGACACATCTCCAAAGGCAAGAGAAACAAAAGAAGAAATGAACTTGTGGGATTGCGCTGTATCTTTAAATGCAATAGATTATCAAGGGAAATTTGAATGACCACTTTTGTGTTTGTGTTCTATTAGAAAGTTTTCATAGCTGAAATCTCTTAAAATTGTACTTCTTTATAAATAGAAAAAAATTTTGATGTCATACAAAACATATATAATATCTCTTTTTAAGTAGTATTTGATTAATTGGGATTCTTAGTGTGATAGTTATGTATCAACTTTGCTGGGCTATGTTGCCCAGATATTTGGTCAAATATTATTCCGGATATTTCTTTGAAGGTGTGTTTTAGATGAGATTCACTTTTAAATCCATGGACTTTGAGTAAAGCAGATTACTCTTCATAATGTGGGTGGGCTTTTATCCAGTCAGTTGAAGAGCCTGAATAGAAAAAAGACTGACCTCCTCCAAGAAGAAAGAATTCTGCCTCCAGATTGCCTTTGGATTCAAATTGTAACATAACTGTTTCTTCGGTCTTGAGCCTGCCAGTCTGTCCTGCAGATTTTGGACTTGCACTTCTATAATTGTATGAGCCCATTCCTTAAAATAAATGCCATCGCTCTCCATCTCTTGCTTTGTCTCCCTCTCCCTACACATTCTTTTGGTTCTCTTTCTGTGGAGAACACTGCTTAATATGCTTAGTTATCCATAGTTTTCTCCTATAATCTATTTTTGAGAAGCAAATGATAGTCGACAATCTTTCTTTAAAGCTTCTTAAAGGTAGTGATTAAGGTAACAAAATATAAGTGAACCTTCCTGAACATTGAAATGCTAGTCTTCCTGATTGTGGCCCAGGGCTGTCTCCTACCTGCCCTGGGGGAGCCAGACAGAAGAGGTGTCTTCTACCTCTAGGCTGCTGCTGCCCCTGGGCCCTAAGCCTTCACCAAGCCTTTGCACCTTGGCACTCTTTCTGTACGTCCTAGACACAACGATTTGAATGGAAATCACTTTGGTTGGTTTGTAAAAACCTCCTCGCTCTAACTGAACAGGACTGTCTTAAAGTCCTGGTCCTAGTTCCATTTTCAGGGACCAGGTGGTAGAGCTCTCTCCCATCAGTGGCCCCTTAGGGTATATTGCCCTGGGTTCTTAGGAAGGTCAACTCCCCCACTTTCCCCTTTTCCCCAGCTTTCTATGATTTGTGATTTATTTGGGCAGTTTGTGTTCTGTTCATTCTCTCTCTGTAAACTTTGAGCCTTGCATCCATAAAAAGAAGAGCAAGTACTGAAACTAATGTGATGTTGTTTCTGAACTGGTCATGCTAATTCTTCTTCTTACTTTAATTATTTTTCATTATTATTCTCTGTTGTTTTCTTAACCTCCAGTGGTGTCATTCTGCCTTTGCTGTTGTAAATGTTCTCATTTATGCTCCTGAGAATAAAATGTTAGGTGTGCTTAGTAATGCTTCTTGTCTGCTTCCTGGTGACTGTCAAACAAAGCTTTTCATCCAGGACAAGAGATTACATGACCAGTATATAAACTTTAAAATGAGAATTTTGTATTCTTATTTGTAAAATTTGTAGAATTGTGTAGATCAGGGGTTTGCAAAGTTTTTGTAAAGGGTCAGGTAGCAAATATTTTAAGCCTTATGGACCATAACTATGTGGTAACTATGGGAGCTTGCAGTTGTTGTGCCAAAGCAGCCTTAGATAAAACTAAGCAAATGGATGTGGCTTTGTGCCAATAAAACTTTATTAACAGACACTAAAATGTTAAGTTAATAGTACAAAATATTATTCTTTTGATTATTTTTCAATCATTTAAAAACATAAAATCTTAGCTTTGGGGACAGACACAAACCAGCCTTGAGTTGAAGTTG
Organism: Ursus maritimus; assembly: GCF_017311325.1. Taxonomy (NCBI): domain Eukaryota; kingdom Metazoa; phylum Chordata; class Mammalia; order Carnivora; family Ursidae; genus Ursus; species Ursus maritimus. The sequence goes on from NW_024425230.1 coordinate 356,966, forward strand.
GTCCCTGGCTCTGAGTGGTTGACTCCCCCCCCCGCCCCCGCCCCCGTGGAATAGGGCCTAGCAGTTAGAACCAGCAATATGTTCTAGCCCCAGCTAGGACCTGGCTGTTTGAAGCACAGTTTCTACATCTGTGAATTAGAGACAGCAAAGCCTGCCTCCTTGAAAGGTCGTTTGTAAAGATTAAAAAGTATAATGTTGTTTGGCTAGGTACTCTTATGTAGTATTATGTAGTTCACATCAGTTTATTTTCATTTTCCATTAGCTGCTCCCCCCACTTAATGTCCTACTTTTTGGGATATGATTTTCAAATTAAATATATCTTTTTATTTAATTTAATTACTTATTTATTAGAGAGAGAGAGCGCGCATGTGCGCTTGCGCACGTGTGTGCAGGAGTTCAGGGAGGGGCTGAGGTAGAGGGAGAAGCTGACTCCCTACTGAGCAGGGAGCCTGATGCAGGATGCGGTCCTAGGACTCTGGGATCACGACCTGAGCCGAAGGCAGATGCTTAACTGACTGAACCACCCAGGCACCCATGTATCTTGTTTCTTAAGATTCTACTTTGTTGTCACACTTTCCGTGTTATTAGGTTAAAATAAGGGGCTAAATAAATCAGACGTATTTAAATTTGTGTTTGGTTTCTCTGGTCAAGATAGACGATTATCTGTTGCAGATGGAAACTTGTTCTCCCCTCACCCTTAGTGCATTTCCTCATGTCTTACTGGCCCGAGGCCATGTCCTACTCCAGCTTTCAGGACCCAGCTCTTTGCCTGAAAATGCTTCTTTCAGACTCTCTTCCAGCCGTCCTCCCTGCTCTTTGATACTTGACTCAGGACCCTTGCCAAAGCCAGATATGTACTGGTTAGTTACGTATGTGATATGTCTTTTTTAGAGGTTCTTTAGGGCTAAAGAAGGTATCTTTTACTTTTGTATAAAAGTGTTTACTATGGTGCTTTGATGTGCTGGGTGGTAAATAACATGTTTGTTGAACTTAGTTGAAATTTTGTAATTTTAGGGAAAACCTTTTCAACAGTTTTTATTTTTAAAATTAATATGGTACAATGATTTCTTTTAGGTGTTCATTTCAATGAATTTTAACACATATATAGATTCACGTAACTATCACTGTGATCATGATTCAGAACAGTTTCATCATCCTTAGAAAACTCTTCTATTTCTGCTTGTGTCACACATTCCCCCAACACCTGATCCCCCAACACCTGATCCCATTCACTCATCTGTTGTCCATCACTGTGGTTTTTCCATTTTGAGAACTGTCATGTAAATGGAATGATACATATATAACATTTTATGTTTTTTATCTTTAATTTTTTTTCAAATTTTATTTTTTTTCAAATTTAAATTCACCTAATTAACTTATAGTTTATTTTTAGTTTCAGAAGTAGAGTTTAGCGATTGATCAGTCTTATACCCAGTGCTCATTATACGCCAGGCCCTCCTTATTTGTTTCTTAATTTTTTATTTGTTATGTTAGTCATCAATAGTTTTTGATGTAGTGTTCCATGATTCATTGTTTGCGTATAACACCCAGTGCTCCATGCAATACGTGCCCTTCTTAATACTTATCACCGGCCTAGCCCAATCCCCCACCTCCATCCCCTCTGAAACCCTCAGTGTTTCAAAGAGTCCATAGTCTCTCGTGGTTTATTCCCCCTTCTGTTTACCCCCTCTTCGTTCTTCCCTTCGTTCTCCTACAGATCTCCCTGCTATTCCTTATGTTCCATAAATGAGTGAAACCATATAATTATCTTTCTCTGCTTGACTTATTTCACTTAGCATAATCTCCTCCAGTCCCGTCCATGTTGCTGCAAATGTTGGGTAATCGTTCCTTCTGATGGCTGAGTAATATTCCATTGTATATATGGACCACATCTTCTTAATCCAGTCATCTGTTGAAGGGCATCTCAGCTCCTTCCACATTTTTGCTATGTTAGACAATGCTACTATGAACATTGGGGTGCATATGACCCTTCTCTTCACTACGTCTGTATGTTTGGGGTAAATACCCAGTAGTGCAATTGCTGGGTCATAGGGTAGCTCTATTAGCTTTTTGAGGGACCTCCACACTGTTTTCTAAAGTGGCTGTACCAACTTGCATTCCCACCAACAATGTAAGAGGGATCCACTTTCTCCACATTTTCTCCAACATTTGTTTCTTGCCTTGTCAATTTTTGCCATTCTCACTGGCATAAGGTGGTATCTCAATGTGGTTTTGATTTGAATTTCCCTGATGGCTCATGATTTTGAACATTTTTTCATGTGTCTGTTAGCCATTTGTATGTCTTCATTGGAAAAGTGTCTGTTCATATCTTCTGCCCTTTTTTTGATTTGATTATTTGTTTCTTGTGTATTGAGTTTGAGAAGTTCTTTATAGATCTTAGATACCAGCCTTTTATCTGTAGTTTCATGTAAATCTCTTCTCCTATTCTGTGGGTTGCCTATTTGTTTTGATGACTATTTCCTTTGCTCTGAAGAAACTTTTTACCTTGATGAATTCCCAAAAGTTCATTTTTTGTTTGTTTCCCTTGCCTTTGGAGACATGTCATGAAAGAAGTTGCTGTGGCCAATGTTGAAGAGATTACAGCCTATGCCCTTCTCTAGGATTTTGATGGATTCCTGTCACACATTGAGGTCTTTCATCCTTTTGGAGTTTATCTTTGTGTATGGTGTGAGAGAGTGGTCAAGTTTCATTCTTTTGCATGTAGCTGTCCAATTTTCCCAGCACCATTTATTGAAGAGACTGTCTTTTTTCCACTGGATGTTTTTTCCTGCTTTGTCAAATATTAGTTGACCATAGAGCCGAGGGTCCATTTCTGGGTTATCTCTTCTGTTCCATTGGTCTATGTGTCTGTTTCTGTGCCAGTACCATGCTGTCTTGGTGATCACAGCTTTGTAGCATAGCTTGAAATCAGGCAACGTGATGCCCCCAGCTTTGTTTTTCTTTTTCAACAATTCCTTGGTGATTCGGGATCTTTTCTGGTTCCACACAAATTTTAGGATTGTTTGTTCCAGTTCTTTGAAAAATGTCATTGGTATTTTGATCGGGATGGCACTGAAAGTGTAGATTGCTCTGGGTAGCATAGACATTTTAACTATGTTAATTCTTCCGATCCATGAGCATGGAATGTTTCTCCATCTTTTTGTGTCTTCTTCAATGTCTTTCAACAGCATTCTGTAGTTTCTAGAATACAGATCCTTTACCTCTCTGCTTAAGTTAATTCTGAGATATCGTATGATTTTTGGTTCTATTGTAAAAATGGAATTGATTCCCTAATTTCTCTTTCTTCAGTCTCATTATTCATGTATAGAAATGCAACTGATTTCTGAGCATTGATTTTGTATCCTGCCACATTGCGGAATTGTTTTATGAGTTCTAGTAATTTGGAGGTGGAGTCTTTTGGGTTTTCTATATAGAGTATCATGTCATCTGCAAAGAGAGAGAGGTTGACTTATTCTTTTCTAATATGAATACCTTTTATTCCTTTTTGTTGTCTGATTGCTGTTGCTAGGACTTCTAGTACTATGTTGAACAATAATGACAAGAGTGGGCATCCTTGTCGTGCTCCTGATGTTAAGGAAAAGGCTCTCTGCTTTTCCCCATTGAGAATGATATTCGCTGTAGGCTTTTCCTAGATGGTTTTTATGAAATTGAGGAATGTACCCTCTATCCCTACACTCTGAAGGGTTTTAATCAGGAAAGGATGCTGTATTTTGTCAGATACTTTTTCTGCATCAATTGAATGGATCATGTGGTTCTTGACTTTTTTCTTGTTGATGTGATCTATCACACTGATCGATTTTCAAATGTTGAATCATCCTTGCATCCCGGGGATGAATCCCACTTACTCATGATGGATAATCCTTTTAATGTACTGTTGGATCCTAAGCTAGGATCTTGTTGAGAATTTTGGCATCCATATTCATCAGGGATATCAGTCTGTAATTCTCCGTTTTGATGGGGTCTTTGCCTGGTTTGGGGATGAAGGTAATACTGACCTCATAGAATGAGTTTGGTAGTTTTCCTTCTGTTCCTATTTTTTGAAACAGCTTCAGGAGTATAGGTATTATTTCTTCTTTGAATGTTTGGTAGAATTCCCCGGGGAATCCATGAGGCCCTGGAGTCTTGTTTTTGGGGAGGTTTTTGATCACTGCTTCAATCTCTTCATAGTTAATTGGTCTGTTTAAATAATCAGTTTCTTCCTGTTTCAGACTTGGTAGTTTATAGGCTTCCAGGAAGGCATCCATTTCTTCCAGGTTGCTTAATTTATTGGCAGATAGTTGATGTTGTTTTAAAAATTTATTTATTTGTTTGTTTATTTATTTATTTATTTATTTGACAGAGATAGAGACAGCCAGCAAGAGAGGGACCACAAGGAGGGGAAATGGGAGAGGAAGAAGCAGGCTTCCAGCGGAGGAGCCTGATGTGGGGCTCGATCCCAGAACGCCGGGATTACGCCCCGAGCCAAAGGCAGACGCTTAACGACTGAGCCACCCAGGCGCCCCTGGCAGATAGTTGTTGTTATTAGTTTCTAATGATTGTTTCTATTTCCTTGGTGTTAGTCGTGATCTGTCCCCTTTCATTCATAATGTTATTAATTTGGGTCCTTTCTCTATTCTTTTGAATAAGTCTAGCCAGTGGCTTATTGATCTTATTTATTCTTTCAAAGAACCAGCTTCTAGTTTTGTTTATCTGCTCTACTGTGCTCCTGGTTTCTAATTCATTGATCTCTGCTTTAATCTTGATCAGCTTCCGTCTTGTGCATGGTTAGGCCTGTTCTTCTGTTCCAGCTCCAGCTTCTTAAGGTGAGAATATAAGGACTGCATTTTAGATTTTTCTGTTCTTTTGCATGAGGCTTGGATGGCTATGTATTTTCCCCTTAGGACCACCTTTTCAGTGTCCCATAGGTTTTGGACCAATATGTTTTCGTTCTCATTGGTTTCCATAAATTGCTTAAGTTCTTTAAGTCCCTGGTTTACCCAATCATTCTTAAGCAGGATGGTTCTTAGTTTCCAAGTGTTTAAGATTCTTCTAAGTTTTTCATTGTGATTGAGTTCCAGTTTCAAAATATTGTGGTCTGAGAATATGCAGGGAATAATTTCAGTCTTTTGGTATCGGTTGAGACCTGTTTTGTGACCCAGTATATGGTCTATTCTGGAGAAATTTGCATGTGCATTTGAAAATAATGAGTATTCTGTTGTTCTGGGGTGTAGTGTTCTGTGTGTATCTACGAGGTCCATCTGGTCCAGTATGTCATTCAAGGCTCTTGTTTCTTTATTGATTTTCTTTTTAGATGATCTGTCTATTGCTGACAGTGGAGTGTTGAGGTCCCCTACTCTTAACGTATTGTTAACTATATGTCTCTTTATTCTGGTTAAGAGTTGGCTTGTGTATCTATCTGCTCCCCTGTTGGGGGCATAGATATTTATAACCGTCATATCCACTTGTTGGATACATTCTTTAAGAATAATATGGTGTCCCTCTGTATCTCTAACTACAGTCTTTAGTTTAAAATTTAATCTGTCTGATAGGAGAATTGCTACCCCAGCTTTGTTTTGAGGTCCATTGGCATGAAAAATGGTTCTCCATCCCTTCACTTTCAGTCTGGATTTATCTTTAGGTTCAAAATTAGTCTCTTATAGACAGCATTTGGATGGTCATGTCTTTTTATCCAATCTGCAACTCCGTGGCGTTTTTTGGGAACATTTAGGCCTTTGGTATTGAGAGTCATTATTGAGAGATATGATTTTAATGATATCATGCTGCCTGTGAAGTCTTTGTTTCTATAGATCGTTAATTTCTGTTCTATATCACTCTTGGGGTCTTTTTACTTTTATAGAACCCCCCTTAATATTTCTTGTAGGACTGGTTTGGTGGTCACATATTCTTTCAGTTTCTGCCGATCTTGGAAGCTCCTTGTCTCTCCATCCATTCTGAATGACAGCCTTGCTGTATAAAGGGTCCTTGGCTGCATGTTCTTCTCACTTAGTGCTCTGAATATGTCTTTCCAGCTTTTTCTGGCTTGCCAGGTGTCTGTAGACATGTGTGACGTTATTTTGATGTTCCTCCCTCTGTAGGTGAGGATTCTCTTTCCCCCTGGCCGCTTTCAAGATTTTATCCTTAGATCTAAGATTTGCAAATTGTACTATTATGTGATGTGGTGTTGGTCTGTTCTCATTGATCTTAGGAGGGGTCCTCTCTGCCTCTTGGGCACAAATGCTCGTTTCCTTCGCCAGATTAGGGAAGTTCTCAGCTACAGTTTGTTCATATATCTCTTCTAGACCTCTCTCTTTCTCCATCCCCTCAGGGATGCCAATGATTCTGACATTGGAACGTTTCATTGAGTCCGTAATCTCCTGTAATCTACATTCTTGAAATTGGAGGTTTTTAAGCCATGTTCCCTCTTTTTCCTTCTTTTCTATCGTGTCATCTTCCAATTCACTTATTCGTTCTTCTGCCTCGTTTACCCTGGCTGTCAGAGCATCCAGTTTAGACTGCATTTGAGTCATAGCATTTTTAATTTCTGCCAGATTTGCTCTCATTTCCGCCCTTAGAGATTCTATATTCTCGTTAATATTTTCATTAATATTTTTTTCAAGCCTACACATCATCTTGACCATTGTTACTGTGAACTCCATTTCTGACAATTTGGTTATATCCACATCTATTAGTTCTGTGGCAGAGGCCACAGTCTCTGTTTCTTTCCTTTGTTGGGGGTTCCTCCTCATTGTCATTGTACAGAGCCCAAATTATTGACCAGGACCCAAGCAATGTGCATTTGTTTTATAGGGACCTTAGGGATGTGGGCTTCTTGTTTTTTCAGCCTGCCCTCTGGGGGAGGGGCCTGCCGCACTTACTCAGGCAACCCTCTTTGGGTAGAGTTGCCCTGTCCCCTGTGAGGGGGGGTGGGGATGGGCACAATGTGAACCAGTATTTCCAGGCTTTTGTTCTCTGGCGCCTTTCCCTGGTGGTTTTTGTGGCTCTTCTGAGAGTCAGAGCAGCAGTGCCCGTATCCTAGCCTCTGTCTCAGAACAGAGATATCGCAGTCTGCTCTCCAGTGAGCTCTCCTGGCCACTTTAGCTTTGTTTCTGTCAGTGCTGCTAAAAACCCCTCAGCTTCCTGGGTTGTGTGCCCCACAGCCACTCTCCTAGTCCTCGCTGCCAAGGTCCCCACTTGTCTCTTTGTCCTTTGTGCTTCTAACACAGCCAGCCCCCCAGTTCCCACGCGCGCTCCTGAGCTCCCCGTTTCAGTGTGGTTCGCGCGTGCTCTGGAGCTCCTATTTGCAGTCTGGTCGCGCCCACGCTCCCGAGTTCCTGGTCTCAGTCTGCTTTCTCCCTGGCTACCCTTCCGTGAGTCTGGCCCCCTCCCCAGTTTAGGTGGCTACTGCTTCCTGGTGCCCGAGCGCGGTGGCACCCTCCCCCTTCCGTTTGTCTTCAGTTATCTGTGCATAGATTCACGGCTCCCCCCTTCATACCTCAGTACTCAGCGCTGGTGATGTTCTTTTGTGGAGATCTGGATGTATGTTCCTACGTCTCGGGCTGAATTCGTGGGTCTTCAGGATGACCTGGTAGATATCCAGTTCGATTCAGGGGACCAGCTTAAAGAAGGTCCCCTACTCCTCCACCATCTTTTTTCTCTAGATGTATATTTATAATTATGTCATTTAGAAAATAATTTATTTAGTAAGGGTCTTCTAGGATAGGACACATTTATACTTCAGGGGTAGGTTCTGTCTTTATTTGCTGGGTGTAAGGAGTTTCATGACATTTGTCCTTGACTGAAACTTAAAATTGGCCCAACGTCATGGTTTTCAGCTTTTTTGTGTGTGTCCCAAAACTCCTGAATTATACTTTGTCAATGGCAGTGGTCCTTTGTAGCAGTGGTTCTCAGTTGGTGGACTATGGCAATATATAGATTAAAAATGGTTTTTGAATCCTGCTACCATTTCACATCTTCCCTTCTTTTGGACACAGCAGTTGGGGATCACTGTATGAAAGCAGTTCACATGAAATTCAACTAGGTAATATCAAAGACTAAGTTTATTAGTTGTGAAATGTAGTAGGAAATTGACGGAATACTTGAGGAGACCTGCTTCAAAGAGGAATTTGAATGATATTTTGATTTCTTTATTAAAAGGGTTACTAGACCATTCATTAGTTCATAAATCGCACTGTACCTTTTGTGGTGATGATTCATATTATTTTCTTTTAATCATCAAATATTCAACTAATGATGTATATTGTAACTTAACCATTCCATTCTGGCAGGGACATTTGCAAAGAGACTGACAAGTGGATGCCTCATTTTGAAAAGGAATTTATAGATTTTTTTTTTAATTTTTGATTTTCTAGATGATGGTGTTGATACTCAAAGTGGAACAAAGAAAGAAGATCTGAATGACAAAGAGAAAAAAGATGAAGAAGAAACTCCTGCACCTGCATGTAGGGCCAAGTCAATCCTAGAGAGCTGGGTATGGGGCAAGCAACCAGGTATTATGAACTGAGATTCTGGTACTTTGAAAAGCTTGATCTGGCACTTCTTTTCTAGATACCATAGATGGATTTTTTTGTTGTTGTTATGGAATTTTAAAAAATTTAACTTAAAATTTTTAAATAATTTTAAAATTTAATAATTTCAAAAAACTCTACATAATAAAATTTAACATTTCAGCCATTTTTATGTATACAGTTCAGTTCAGGGACATTAAACGTGTTCACATTTATTTTGTTATCACCACCAGCACCCATTTCCAGAACCTTTCATCTTCCCAAACTGAAACTCGGTACTCATTAAATGGTAACTCCTCTTTCGTCTCTACTCTTGGCCCCTGGAGACCACAATTTTACCTTCTGTCTTTAGGATTTTGACTAGTCTAGTTACCTGGTGTAAGTGTAATCATACAGTATTTGTCCTTTTATGTCTTGCTTATTTCATTATTTAGCATAATGTCTTCAAGGCTCATCTATGTTGTTGTATGTGTCAGAATTTCCTTCCTTTTAAAGACTGTATAGTATTCCATTATATGTATATATTGCATTTTGTTTATTCATTCATCTATAGATGGGCATTCCACCTTTTAGTGATTTTGAATAGTGCTGCTATGAGTGTAAGTATACACAAGTTCTGCTTTCAATTATTTGTGTATATACCCAGGAATAGAATTGCTGGATCATGTGGTAGTTCTCTATTTAATTTTTTTGAGGACCTGGCAAACTTTTCCACAGTGGCTACACCATTTTATATCCCTCCCAGCAACATATGATTGATGCTATTTCTCTGTGTCCTTATCATCATTTGGTGTTGTCACTTTTTAAAAAATTTTAGCCATTCTGTTAGGTGTGTGGTGATATCTTATTGTGGTTTTAATTTGCAGTATCTTGTGGCTGTTTACCATCTGTGTCTCTTCAGTGGAATACCTGTTCATGTCTTTTGCCCATTTTCTAGTTAGATTTTTCTTTTTCTTTATGCTCTCCTGTTTTTGCAGTTCTGCATATATTCCAGATATTAGTCCTTTTTCTTATATGTGATTTTCCAAATAATTTCTCTCAGTTCATAGCTTATCATTTCATCCTTTCATCAGTGTTTTAAGTGCAGTAAAAGTTTTAAAATTTTGATCAAGTTTAATGTGGATTTTGCTTCTTCTCCCCCTTCTTACTCTTCTTCTTCCTCCCCTTCCTCTGCTTCTTCCTCTTCCTCCTCTTTGCCTAGCCCTAGATCTAGCCTGAAGATTTTCCCCTATGTTTTTTCCTAAAAGTTTTGTAGTTTTATGTTTTACATATATGTTCCGGTTCCATTTGAGTTAAATTTTGTGTGCAATGTGAGGTTTAGGTCAAGTTTTTTTGTTTTTTGTTTGCTTATAATAACTAATTGCTCCAGCACCATTTTTTGAAAAGGCTAACTTTCTACCATTGAATTTCTTCTGCACCTTTGTCAAGAATAAGTTGGGTATACTTGTGTCATCTATTTCTCTTTTCTATTCTACTAATCCAAGTGTGTATCTCTATGCCCACACCACATTCTTTATTACTGTATCTAAGTCTTGAAATCAGGTAGACTGGTTCTTCACATTTTCTTCTTCTTTTTTCATACTGTTCTAGCAATTCTAGTTCCTTTGCCTTTCTATATAAATTGTTAAATTAAAAAAATTGTTAAATAATTTTTGGATAATTTAATACCCGTGTGTTCATTGCTAGTATATAGAAAAACAATTTACTTCTATATGTTTATCTTGTGTCCTGCAACTTTGCTGAATTGACTAGGAAATTTTTTTTGGATTTTCTACATAGACAATCAGTTTTATTTCTCCCTTTTCAACCTATGTGCCTTCTATTACATTTTTTTTGCCTTGTTGTTCTGGCTAGAACTTCTTTACTATGTTTTGTAAGAGTGGTGAGAATAACCTTACTTTATTCCTGATCTTAGGGGGAAAACATTCAGTCTTTCCATTGTTAAGTATAATGTTAGCATAAGTTTTTGTAGATGCTTTTTATAAAGGTGAGGAAGTTCCTATCTATTCCAGTTTCCTGGGAGGTTTTATCATGAATGAGTGTTGAACTTTGTCAAATGCTTTTTCTACCTCACTTGATTTGTCATGTGATTTTTTTTTCCCATTTAGTTTATTAATATGAAGGATCTGATTTTTAACTGTTCAACCAGCTTTACAATCCTGGAATAAACACCACTTGGTGGTGATGTATAATTCTTTTTATATATTGCTTAATTCCACTTACTGATATTTTGATAAGGATTTTGTGCCTGTATTCATGAGAGCAATATTCTGTAATTTTTTTTGTCCTGTCTCTGGTTTTGATATCATGTTAATACTAGTCTCTTAAAATGAATTGTGAGGTATTTCCTTTTCTATTTTCCCGAAGAGATTGTTTAGAATCTGTGTTAATTCTGTTTTAATATTTGGTAACATTCTCCAGTGAAGCAGTCTGGACCTTGTGATTTCCTTTTTGGGATTTTTAAGATTATGAATTCAGTTTTCTAAATAGTTGTATGGCAACTTAAATGATCTGTTTCATATTTGCCGAGTTGAGATAGTTTGTATTTTTTGAGGAATCTCAAAGTTGTCTAAGTTGTCTAATTTATATGTGTAGAGTTGTTCCCTAGTAGCTTCTAATTATATGTAGATCCTGTTTCTTTCTTGATATTGGTAATTTATGTTTATTCTCTTTTTGTGTTTTGTCAGTCCTGCTTAGAGGTGTGACAGTTCTATTGATCTTTTGAAAGAACCAGTTCTTTGTCTCATTGATTTTTCTCTATTGTTTTTTACATTTTCATTCTCATTGTTCTGCTTTTAATTATTTCCATCTTTCTGCTTACTTGTTGGTTTATTTTGTTAGTTTTTTCCTAGGTTTCTGAGATGGGAGCTTATATTTATTGATTTGGAAGTTTCCCATTTTTCAAATGACCCATTTAGTACTATGCATTTCTCTCATGATTGCTTTAGCTTTTTTCCCCACACATTTTGATGTATTCTATTTGCATTTTAATTCAGGTCAGTATATTTTTCATTTCCCTCCCTCTTTGACCCATGGGTTATTTAAGAGTGTGTTGTTTAGTTCCCAAGAGTTTGGCGATTTTCCCAGTATTTTTCTGTTACTGATTTCTAGTTTCTTTCCATTGTTTTGGAGAACATACTCTGTATGCTTTCACTTCTTTTAAATTTGTTGAGGTTTGTATTGTGCCCAGGATATGATCTGTTTTGATATTTGCTGTGAATGATTATGTATTCAGCTGTTGGCTGGCGTGTTCTAAATGTTGATTAGATGTTGGTTGTGGTGTTTTTGTGTTCTTTCCTATCCTTGCTGATTTTCTGTCTCCTTGTTCTGTCAGATGTTGAGAGAAATATTGAGGTCTCCAACTCTAAGACTGTATAAATAGGTTTTTTGTTTGTTTTTTGTTTTTTTGGTCACATCTTTTGCAGTTTGGTGCATGCACATTTAGAATTGTTATGCCTTATTGGTGGATTGACCATTTTCTTATTTTTTAATGTTGCTCTATATTCCTGGTAATTATCTTTGCTCTGACATCTACTTTATTTAATATACCCATTCTTGCTTTCCTTTGATTACTGTTTGCATGCTTTTTGTTTTTTCTATCCATTTACTTTTTTTTTTTTTTTAAAGTAGGCTCCACACCCAGCATGGAGCCCAATATAAGGCTTGAAACTCATGACCCTGAGATCAAGACCTGAGCTGAGCTCAAGAGTCAGATGCTTAACTGACTGAGCCACCCAGGCGCCCCTCTATGCATTTACTTTTTTTTTTTTTTTTTAAGATTTTATTTATTTATTTGACAGAGATAGAGACAGCCAACGAGAGAGGGAACACAAGCAGGGGGAGTGGGAAAGGAAGAAGCAGGCTCATAGTGGAAGAGCCTGATGTGGGGCTCGATCCCGTAACGCCGGGATCACGCCCTGAGCCGAAGGCAGACGCTTTAACCGCTGTGCCACCCAGGCGCCCCTATGCATTTACTTTTAATCTGCCTATTTGAAGTCACTTTCTTGTAGATATAATATAGTTGAGTTATGTTTTTTGTCCACTCTACCAGTGGCTGTCTTTTAATCGGCATATTTAGACTTTGCATTGAATTTCATGTAATTATTGATAAATTAGAGTTTTAAGACTGCTGTTTTATATATTTTCTGTTTGCTCTGTTTTTTCATTTTTGTTTTGTTTGTATTGCTCCCTGTGCTTTACTTCACCATTTTTAGAATTCCATTTTGATTAATCTGTAGTGTTTTTGAGTTTATTTTTTGGTGTAGTCTTTTTAGTGATTTGTCTAATATATTATACATACATAACAAGCACAGTTTCCTGGTTGTGTCATTTAACCAGTTTGGTTGAGATATAGAAACCTTACTTCCCTTTATGTCCCTTTATCCTTTTCTGCTCATATGATTGCCTTAAATATTTTTGTTGCATGTATTTATAACCACATTTAGCAATATTATAATTTTTGGTTGAAACTTCAGACATAATTTAGAAAAAAGTCAAGAGATGAAGAAAAGCCTGCTGTATTTACCCTTATGTTACTTATAGTGTTCTTCCTTCCTGAGCTCCAAGGTTTTCCTTTTATTGTTGCCAATCTGTTTAGAGAACTTCCTTTAGCCATTCTTTTAGTGTAGGTCTGCTGATGATATATTTTCTTAGTTTTCCTTCATTTGAGAATGTTTGATTTTCCTTTCATTCCTGAAGGACATTTTTGCTAGATTTTAGATTCTAGGTTGTTGATGATTCTTTTTTTTTTCATCACTTCAAAAATATTTTGTTGCTTTCAGCTGTCCTCCATGGTTTCTGATGAAAAATTTGCTGTTACGTGAATTGTGAGAGTGGACATCTTGTCTTGTTCCTGATTTTTGGAGGAAAGCTTCCACCTTTTCAGTGTTAAGTCAGTGTTAGCTGTGGGCTTGTCATATATGGCCTTTATTATCTTGAAGTATGTTCCCTCTGTACCTGCTTTGTTGAGAGCTTTTGTCTTAAATGGATGTTGAATTTTGTCAGATGCTTTTTCTGCATCTGTTGAAATTATCATATGATTTTTATTTTTCATTTTGTTGATGTATATTATGTTGATTGATTTGTGGGTATTGAACTGTCCTTGCATCCCTGGGAATAAATCCCAGTTGATCATATTGACAAAATCAGTTTGCTAATATTTTGCTGAGGGTTTTGGTGTGTATGTTCTTTAGGGAAATTGGGCTGTAACTATTTTTTTTTCTTGCGGTGTCCTTATCTTGCTTTGATATCAGTAATTCTGGTCTCATAAAATGAATTAGGAAGTGTTCTTTCCTCCTTAGTTTTTTGGAAGAGTCTGAGAAGGGTTGGTATTCATTCTTCTTTGAATGTTTGGCAGAATTCACCAGTGAAGCCATCTGTTTCTGGATTTCTTTTTTTTTTTAGATTTTATTTATTTATTTGATGGAGAGCAAGTGCACAAATGGGGAGCAGCAGGCAGAAGGAGAGGGAGAAGCAGGCTCCCCACTGAGCAAGGAGCCTGATGTGGGGCTCTATCCCAGGACCCTGGGATCATGACCTGAGCTGAAGGCAGATGCTTAACCGACTGAGCCACCTGGAGGGGGAGGTTTTTATTACTGATTAAATCTTTTCATATTTTCTGTTTCTTTCTTATTCAGTCTTGGAAAGTTGTATGTTTCTAGGAATTTGTCCATTTCTTCTGGGTTGTACAGTTTGTTGGTGTATAATTGTTCATAGTAGTTTCTTACAATCTTTTGTATTTCTGTAGTATTGGTTGTAGCATCTGTTCTTTCATTTCTGATTTTATTTCTTTTTTTTCTTTTCTTGGTGACTTTAGCTACCTGTTTGTCAATTTTTTTTTGACAGTTCTTGGTTTCATTGATATTTTCTATTGTCTTTTTATTATCTATTTCATTATTCTTTGATCTTTGTTTTTTTCCTTCCTTCTACTAACTCTACCCTTAACTTGTTCTTTTTGTAGTTCCTTGAGGTGTAAAGTTAGTTTATTTGAGATGTATCTTGTTTCTTGATGTAGGCATTTATCATTATGACTTTCCCTTTTAGAACTGCTTTTGCTATATCCCATAAGTTTTGGTATGCTATATTTTTCTTTTCATTTGTCTCAAGGTATTTTCTGACTTCTGTTGATTTCTTGGTTGACGCATTGGTTGCCAAGTAGCATGTTGTTTAATCTCCACGTATTTGTGAATTTTCCAGTTTTCTTGTAATTGATCTCTAGTTTCATACTATTGTGGTCGGAAAAGGTGCTTGATGTGATTTCAGTCTTCTTAAATTTATTAAGACTTTTCTTGTGGTCCAATATATGATCTCTCCTGGAGAATTTCCATGTTGACATGAGAAGAAAGTATATTTTGTTGTTTTTGCTGTATATATCTGTTAAGTCCATCTGGTCTGATACATAGTTTAAGGTGATATTTCCTTATTGATTTTATGGTTAGATCATCTATTCATTGATGAAAGTAGAATGTTAAAGTCCCCTGCTGTTACTGTACTGATACTTTTTTCCTCCCTTTAGGTTTGTTAAGATGTGCTTTATATATTTATTTGTTCCTATGTTGGGTGCATAAATATTTGTAAATATTATGTCTTCTGTTGGGTGGACTTTTTTAAATCATTTTTTATCATTATGTAATGCTTTTCTTTTTCTTTGGCTTTTATACAGTCTTTATTTTAAGTCTGTTTTGTCTGATACAAGTATAGCTACGCCCACTTTGCTTTGGTTGTCATTTGCATGGAATATCTTTTTTCATCCCTTCACTTTTAGTCTGTGTCCTTATGTCTGAAGGTGAATCTCTTGTAGGCAGCATATAGATGGATCTTGGTTTTTTAATCTATTCAGCCCTTCCATCTTTTAATTGGAGAATTTTCTGTATTTATATGTACACTGATTATTGGTAGGTTTGTGCTTATTGCCATTTTGTTAATTGTTTTCGGGCTGATTTGTAGTTCCTTTGCTTTTTTCTCTTTCCTCCTTTGTGGTTTGATGGCATTCTTTATTATTATGCTTAGATTTCTTTATCATTATCTTTTATGTATCTGCTATAGGTTTTTGTTTTATGGTTAGCATGAGCCTTACATATATATATATATATTTAAAATAATTTTTATTTTGTTATATTAGTCACTATACAGTACATCCCCAGGTTTTTTTAGGTTTTTTTAATTTTAATTTTTTATTTTTATTTTTTTAATAATTTTTATTTTGTTACATTAGTCACTATACAGTACATCCCCAGTTTTTGATGTAATGTTCCATGATTCATTATTTGCATATAACACCCAGTGCACCATGCACTATGTGCCCTCCTTAATACCCATCGCCGGCCTATCCCAATCCCCCACCCCCCTCCCCTCTGAAGCCCTCAGTTTGTTTCCCAGAGTCCACAGTCTCTCATGGTTCATTCCCGCTTCTGTTTACCCCCCCTTCATTCTTCCCTTCCTTCTCCTACCGATCTTCCTATTTCTTATGTTCCATAAATGAGTGAAACCATATGATATATATTTATTGCAGTCTATTTTAAGTTGATAACAGCATAAGTTTGAAAGCATTCTAAAACTTTAAATTTTTACCCTCACCCCCATGCTTTATGTTCTGATGTCATAATTTACATTTTTTTATCTTGTGTATCTCTTAGTTATTGTAGTTGTAGTTATTTTTCTAATCTTGTCTTTTAACCTTTATGCTAGGTTTGTAAATGATTAATCACTTACCTTTACTATATATTTATCTTGCCAGTGAGATTTGTACTTTCATATGTTTTCTTGTTACTAAATAGTTCCCTTTCTTTTCCAGAAAAGGGGTTCTCATCCGTGCCTTCTTGATGGACAACCAAAAAACTGGCATTTGGTGTTTATCTTTGCCCCTCAAGTCTCGGGGATTAGCAGCTTTATAGACAAGGGCAGTCCTGATCGTAAACCTACTGCATTTGCACAAAACAGTGCAGTTTGTCTATCCCTGCCTGCTTTAAGTCCTAGTGCTCACTTCTCTTCCTTAGTAATAAATGCTGTTTGTGGCATTTTTTTCCCCCCAGAATAGGACACTTTCATCTGCATTAAAAACCTGTGCAGGATGTATTCTTTCTCCTCAGTGACTTTCTGCATGGCATCTGGGAACTTGTCTACTTCCTCTTGATTGGCAGAAGCTGCTTCTCCTGTTGACATTTTTATTTTTTTTAAGGTTTTATTTATTTATTTGACAGAGAGAGAGACAGCCAGCGAGAGAGGAAACACAAGCAGGGGGAGTGGGAAAGGAAGAAGCAGGCTCCCAGCGGAGGAGCCCGATGTGGGGCTCGATCCCAGAACACCGGGATCACGCCCTGAGCCGAAGGCAGACACTTAACGACTGAGCCACCCAGGCACCCCTCCTGTTGACATTTTTTAAGTCAAATCTTTTTCTGAAATTACCAAACTTACTGACATTAAATTCTCCAGCTTTTGATCTTCACCTTCCTTTTGCTTTAGGTTGTCATCATATAATGACTTCACTTTTTTTCAAATCACATTAGAGTCTCTATAGGTATTCCTTTCTTATAGCAATCCTGCACCCGCATAACAGCTGCATTTTCAATACTACATAAAAAGGTATTTCGCAGAAAGTACAGTGTTTTTGTGTCTGCTGGTGTGACTGTTACGTCAGCTTCATGAATTTCCTCTTCTTTTTTTATCATTGGTTCTTATACCGGATTCATTTATCTTGAAATGGCAGGCAACCACAGCTGTAGACCTCCATCTATAGTATTTATCAAACAATTCAACCTTTTCTTGTAAGGTCATGACTTTTCTCTGCCTCTTGGGTGCATGTCCGGCATCATCAGTGGCACTATGTATGCATCCCATGGTGTTATTCAAGGTTTACAGTATTCCACTAAACACAATGAAAGATATATGAGAACTAGTAGAGATCACTTTTAACTGTAATACACAATTTACTGGACACAACTACTCATGTGGAGATGGTTAGCATCTAGTGGTATTTTAAGTGGATACTTGCAACACTTGAGCTCACTGCAATAGCAACAGGAGTGGTTAT
Source organism: Ursus maritimus (assembly GCF_017311325.1). NCBI lineage: Eukaryota > Metazoa > Chordata > Mammalia > Carnivora > Ursidae > Ursus > Ursus maritimus. Next base: position 374,519 of record NW_024425230.1, read on the forward strand.
GAAATTATTACAGTAGTATATTACATTAAGTTTGTACTATGGTTAATTTTATGCTGTTATGATTTAATACTGCATCTTTAGGGTTGTTTACATTTCTTTCAACCTTATAGAGGCTGTAAGTATTTTTATGTATAAGTGTTGATAAATTTTAACTTTATAATAGATTTTATGGTAGTAAGTCATAAAATAGACTAGTAGTTACATATATTTTGTGCGTTCATGACATACCTCACTTTTAAATTTTTTTGATATTTCTAGGCTTTGTGATTTGTGAGTTTTTTCAAATTGTTGCAAATCTCCATAAATTTTCCAATATATTTATTGAAAAAAATGTGTGTATAAGTGGACCTGTGTAGCTTAAGACTGTGTTGTTTAAGGGTCAGCTGTAATTATTTTATCTTCTTCCAAAATATTCCAGTAAGTGTATTACCTTTCACGAATCCTGTATGCTGGGCAATTTTATTGAAACATTTTTATTTTGAGTTTGGTTATGTAACATAAATACAATGGATAGAATTTTTCTGTGTGTAAGAAATGTGCTGCTGAGAAGTATTGACTTTATAATTTTGTGTTAAAAGCTTTAACAGAGTATTTTACAGAGGCAGCATACAGTGGTGGCTAAGAGTTGTCTGTCTCGTGTGCCGTAATCCTCTGGGTCACCTTGAGCAAATTCTCTGTGCTTCAGTTTCCTGCTCCTTAAAATCTATGTACAGTATTACCTCTTGATGATATGTAAGGTGCTTAAAACCATTTATTGGCACATATTAAGTACTCAGGTGTTACATATTATTGCTATTATCCATTTTATCAACATTGTAACAAACTATAGGCAAGATATTGAGAGGTTGGATATTTTCTTCTCCTGTTTTCTAGATGTGAATGAATTGAAAGAATGTCTTTCTGTGTTGGTTAAAGAGCAGCAAGCTCTGGCCATCCAGTCAGCCACTACTACCCTTTCAGCCCTAAGACTCAAGCAGAGGCTGGTCATCTTGGAACGATATTTCATTGCCTTGAATAGAACTGTTTTCCAGGAGAATGTCAAAGTTAAGTGGAAAAGCAGCAGCATTTCTTTGCCTCCTATGGACAAAAAAAGGTAATAATACGGAATCTTGCTACCAGCAAAATATAAAACGCAGGCTGTTTTGTTTAGGAAAGTTTAAGTACAACTTGCAGTATAGTCCCATTTTTCATTTTATGATATTTTGTTCTTGCTTTCCCTTTTTGTATGTTTCATATAATCTAGAGAATGGCTTTGCTGATTTGCTCAGATTAACAGACTATGCTTCATGATCTGTGCCATTATTTTAAAACCCTTTTCTGTTAGTGACTGTGGAAGCCAGCGATGGTGTAGGTAAGCATGTCTAGATTTTTGAAAACGGGGTCTGAATATTACATTCTTTTTGTTTTGTTTTATTTTGCTACTGGATGGAGAATAGTCAGATCATGATATTTAGTGCCTGGCTAGTTTAGATGCCTTTTTTCTTCTTCCTCATGTGATTTTCTTACTCTTTTATATAAGAGATTCTTTCAGGTATATTGTTTTTAATATATTGGTATAAATCAGCAGATTTTCTGAGACATTAACTAGAATACTTAAGGCTTGTATAAAGTTTTATTTTTCCAAAATGTAGCTGTCTATCACAGTTTTGTTCTCAGAAGGCTTGACTAAAAGATTTCTAGATATAACTCATACTTTATGTAGCAAGAAGAGTTGGTCTTATTTGTAATGTAATACTGACTTTTATTCCCTATAGAGCAGATGGAAGTACAGGGACAGAAAGAAGCAGGGGGCAAAAAACCTTATCATCTTGTTACCTGGAGACAAGAAGGGCTAAATGTAGCACATTTCATATTTTTTTTCCTTCTTAAATCTAGTTGAAATCACATTACATGTCCTATATTTGATAGTAGTTTTAAGATAAACTAAGTGACAGAGGATTCCTACCCATGTGGTGATAGCGAGCAGCACAGTCCTTTCTTTCCTTCTTGTCTGGAAAGTGAGTGGTCCTTTGTGGTGATCATTGATCAGAGAGGGATTCTGCATATGAGGGTGGTAGATTCTAAGACTCTCTAAGCGCTCGTGTGTGTTTGTTGAATGAGACTGAATTCTCTAAGATGCGGAAGTGGCCGAGATCCCAACCGATTTTTCTCTGTGTTTTTTTCTTTGTGGTGACATGACTGTTGATGGATTAATTGGAGTCTGCCTTTCACTAAATCAAATTCCTAGAATTAAAAAAATATGTATTTTGAGATAACTGTGGTTCACATGGAGTTGTAAGAAATACTACAGATTCCTTATACCCTTTACCTACTTTCCCCCAGTGGTAGCCACTTGCAAAACTGTGGTATACTATCACAATGAAGATACTGACTTTGGTACAGATTACCTCTCTCACTCAGATTTCCTTAGTTTTACATGTTCTCAGCTCTGTGTGTGCATGCATGTATGCTTGTGTTTCCATATGATTTTATCAGAGGTGTGGATTTCTGTTACCACTGCCACAGTTAGAGTACAGGACAAGGAGCCTTTTTATACCACACTCATCTCCTTTCCCCTCCCCTCTGCCTTATCCTCTGGTGGCCCCTAATCTGTTCTTCATGTCTTTTATGTAACCTTGGCTTTTTTTCAGTCAGCATTATCTCCTTGAGATTTTTCCAACTAGTTGCATGTATCATCATAGTATAGTAGAATTCTATGACATGGATGAACTGATTTTGTTTGACCATTTATCAACTGAAAGGTTATTCAGTTATTTACAATTTTTGAGTATTATGAATAAAGCTGCAATGAATATTTGTGCACAAGTTTTTGTGTGAACCTCTTTCATTTCTCTGGAATAAATGCCCTGGAGTTCAGTTCTTATGTCTTATGTTTAGGTTTGTAGGACATTGCTATACTGTTTCCAGAATAGCTGTACAATTTTACAGTCTCATCAGCGAGTATTAGTGGTTTAGTTTCTCCACATCCTTGTCAGCATTTGGTGTTGTTACTTCTTTGTTTTAGTTATTCTGTTAGATGTATAGTGATATCTTCTAAATTTTTGTAGATTTCTTTTCCTCATTTCTCAACTTACTGGATAGTGGTGGGTTTTACTAACTAGCAATGGTTTGGATAGTTGACTGGTGTGGATGGGTATCAGTCCAATCTATTTTTTTTTTTTTTTTGAGTATCTGTAAAACAGAGTGTGACTTAGTGAAGATTTAGCAGTCCTTACACTGTACAGGTGTAGGACTGTTGGGCTCTTTCTCTAGGGCCAAGGTTACAACTGCCTGAGGGGAACCCCAGTTTCATGTATCTCCTGAAGCAGTTTTCTCCTGGTGAGGGCTCCTCCTACCTCATCTGAATAGACTCAGCATGTGTGCTTTCTGTTTTAAAGACTGCTGTATTTCTCATTCAGAAATAAAGTTTAAATTTCCTTATTCCCGTCTCCCAGGCACTCAGTCCCCTTATTAGAGGCAGTCATAATTAAGGTCTTTTGTGTCTCCTCATGAGCTCCCCTCCTAAGCTCAAGATTCATAGATGTGCATACTAGCTGTCTCTCTGGGGTCCCCACATTCTTCACTGCTAATTTTACTTGACGCTGTATCTTGGGATGATCATTCTATATCATTATCCATTTTTTTTTTAAAGATTTTACTTATTTATCTGACAGAGAGAGAGAGCACGAACAGGGGGAGGGGCAGAGGGAGAAGAAGGCTCTCCGCTGAGCAGGGAGCCCGAAGCAGGGCTCCATCCCAGGGCCCTGGGATCATGACCTGAGCCGAAGGCAGACAGTTAACTGACTGAGGCACCCAGGTGTCCCTCATTACCCATTTTTAATAGCATTTCCCCCTGATTGTGAAAGCAAATTTTAGTAAGTTTGAAGAATATGGTACATAATAGAAATACTCAACAGTGTAAAGTTGAAAATAAAATGACTTGCTAAGCATGATTGAGTTTATATTGTATACTTTTTACATTATTGTTTTTTTTTAGAATGATATTTATGGTATGCCATTTGTATAACTTCTTTAAACATGCATATCTCATTAACTTTACAATATAAGTAGTAAAAAACTTAAAAGATGCATGAGAATGATAAGCACTAAATTCAGGAGAGGGTAAGCTCAGCAGGATGGGGGCAAAAGAGAATAGGACAGATACATGGGTCTCCACCCCTGGTCATCCCATATACCTAAAAGAATCCAAAGCAAATACAGATTGCATAGCTCTGTGTGCAGTCCTAGGCATTGTTGTATTGTTATTTGTGTGTTCCGGAACTGCCTTTTCTTTACTACATGACCTTTAACCTCCCATTTATGTATTTATCTGTTTATTTTCTGTTTACCAGAGAAAGGAGGAAACTTCCTTTACAAAGGACATTTGATAAAAGTTTTTATATATGAAACTAAAAGTCACACATTGTCATCCTGCTGTCTGAAGAAATCTGTTGATCACATTTTTGTACAGATCCTTCAATGTTACTTACTTTATTTTAGTATTTGCACATTCCTCTGACTGACCAGTTATCACAACTCCTGTGTGTGTTGTCCACAGTTCCCGGCCCACAGGCAAAGGAGTGGAAGGACTTGCAAGAGTTGGATCCCGAGCAGCTCTCTCCTTTGCCTTTGCCTTCTTACGCAGGGCCTGGCGGTCAGGTATGTGGGGCCAGAGTGTTCTGTTTCCCCACATCTGGAGAATTGGGTTGTCTTCTCAGTTCTGCCACCACATGTCCTTGGGCTGATCCCATATGCTCTCTCTGTGCCTCATTATTCTTTTTTGTAGAATGAGGGACTTCGGTCTGTTTGATTTTTCAGGACTGTTCTCTTAAAAAAAAAAAAGAAAGAAAGAAAGAAAAAATATGTATATGCATACATTCCAGGTAAACCACTGCAGTGTGCATCACTGCTGATTTATTTTCTAGAACAAGAAGTTAGAATTTCACAGGGGAGAGTCCTAAAATAAAAAACTGACTTTGGGGCACTTGTATTAAATTTTAATCTCTTGAGTTTTTAGAGTATCTCGTTGAGAGGAAAGTGAGGGATTAGAAATGTGACAGTGGCATCCTCTTACATGGTGGGGTAGAAGGCCCCTCTGGGAAAGTGGGGAGGGCTTTACTTGTCAGTGCTGCCTGAGGAGTGGGTACCCTCCTCTGATGTGTGTGTGTGCCCAGGGGAGGATGCGGATCTCTGCAGCGAGCTGTTGCAGGAGTCCTTGGATGCCTTGAGAGCCCTGCCTGAGGCTTCACTTTTCGATGAGAGCACGGTGTCCTCTGTGTGGCTGGAGGTTGTAGAGAGAGCAACCAGGTTCCTCAGATCTGTCGTGACAGGGTGAGTTCTTTCTTTTCACATTTTACTACATGAATGGTTCTAACAAGTCAAAGTCTCGTCTTAACCTTCTTCTCTTTAGAGCAGAAGGTTTTTGGTATGTGTTTCCAGCCTGTCCTCAGCTCTCTGATTCTAGATCTTGGTTTTTAGATTTTCAAATATTTGCTTTTGATATTCTAATTAGACCCAGGAAGCTATCATATTGAATCAGGTGGAAAATGAAAGATGCTTTTGTAATGTATTTTTTTCAGATATTTTATGATTTGGGAATTAGTCATTCATAAAGTGTTTGAGCACCTACTGTGGGCCTCTCAGTGAGAATGTGGATGCTACCATTCTGAGTGATGGGTGTGGTCTTAATAGACAATGTGGGATTAAACAACTACTCAAGATCAAAATGTTTAAACCTGCATCTATTTATTAGTGTAAAAAATTTTTTGAATGTTAATTATTTTTCGGTAAGGAAAGCCATTGAACTCTGGTCTTGGGTGCTATGTATTTTTGTTAAGAGTTTTTAAGTTTAAAGAAAATGTATGTACTGAAGACATAATTCAGCAGCAAGGACATAATTAAAGGAAAAGTGAGTGTTTTCTCATTCCTTTTGCCGTTGGTCACTGTTGTGCCCCTTCCAGTATGCAGGGACACCTGTGGTCTCTATGCCAACAGGCTGTGAGTTAGGCTCTCTAGCCTGCTGATGAAGGCATTGCAACAAGGTTTAGGGCTGGGGGCCCTGAAAATAGGCTTGGAATTACAGTTGATCCTTGAACAATATGGGGATTAGGGGTGCCAGTCCCCACACAGGTGAAAATCCACATATAATAGTTGATTCCCCCCAAACGAAACTAACAGCATACTGTGGACCTGAAGTTTGACTGGTAACCTGAAGAGTGGATTAACACATATTTGATGTTGTATCTACTATTTACTGTATTCTTGTACTACCTAACTTTTTCTTAAAATTTTTGGTATTTCTGGGCTACATGGTTCATCTATGAGTTTTTTCAAATTATTGCAAATCTCCAAAAAATTTTTCAATATATTTATTGAAAAAAATCTGTGTATAAGTGAACCTGTACAATTCAAACTCGTTCAAGAGTTACCTGTAATTTCAAAATTCAACTGTAATGGTGATGTTGGAAGCTCCTCCCTTCTCCATCTTGGGTTAAGAAGACTTGTTATTTATTACTGGGGAAAAGTTAAAATATTTCTTTGATCAGAGATAAAGATAAGCATAGACATTTTGCCTGTATATGCTGGGTGGTTTTAGAAGTTGATGTTTCTCCATTTCCATAGAGGGATGTGGGTATTCTAATAGCCATACATGTCATTGAAAGTGGAAACATATCTAAACATTTTTCTACTCATGATTTGAATAATGATAAAAATAATTTTAGGTTATGGAAACTGGAATGTGTTTTCTAATGTAGTCATCTTACAGTATCTGAATTAATTCTTTCAATAAGAACATATTTTACAAATTAGTTGTATGCTTTAAAATCTCTTGTTAAACTTGATTATAAATATTAAAAAATATACATGCTCTCTTTAAGCTCTCATGTTACTTTGTTCTTGCATCTACTGCTTTCATTTCAGGGATGTTCATGGAACACCTGGTACCAAAGGGCCGGGAAGCATCCCCCTGCAGGACCAGCACCTGGCCCTGGCCATCCTGTTAGAGCTGGCTGTGCAGAGAGGCACACTGAGGTGAGGGGTGCCTCAGGCTGGGAGCATTTCAGGGAAATGTATCTGAACATCTGTTTCATTTTATGGCATTTCATTGAGTCATTTGTGATTGTAGAAAACATGTGGTGTTCGTCTATAATCAAAGAACCACATCCCAGGACTTTCTCTTTTTTCAAACCTGGGTACACTTAGGTTTTCTTCACTTCCTTTTATGTTCAACTTTCTAGTAGTCTAGGTGCTGTTTTTTTTTTCTTTTAATTTTCCTCAAATAATGATTTTTATTTTATTAATTCAGGTCCTAAAAGTTCCCTTTAGAAAGTGCTCTTTGAGGGGTGCCTGGGTGGCTTAGTCGGCTAAGGGTCTGAGGTCATGAGTTCAAGCCCCGTGTTGGGCTCTGTGCTGGGTGTGGAGCCTACTTTAAAAAAGAAAAAGTGCTGTGTGAATTTCATAACTGATTTTGTATTTCTTATCCTCAGAAAGTGGATATCTTGTGCTAAAATCTTGGCATAGATTCAGTGATTTTACTGCCAAGAATTGTTTTCATGGTATTATTTTAGTGGTATCCTTTCATATATAAAGTATTTCTGCTATTTTAGTTAGCTAACCTGCTTTTATTTTTGACAGACTATGGCAATAAAAGCTAATCTGTTTTTACTAGAGAATAAAGATATTTTCTCTTTCAGCCAAATGTTATCTGCCATCCTGTTGTTGCTTCAACTGTGGGACAGTGGGACACAGGAAACTGACAATGAGCGGTCCGCCCAGGGCACCAGCGCCCCCCTTCTCCCTTTGCTGCAAAGATTCCAGAGCATCATCTGCAGTAAAGATGCCCCTCATACAGAGGATGACACTCATGTAAGTATCATAACAAGATTTTGCATTTAAGTAGCTGACTTGATTCTGTTATCCTAAGAGAGTTAAGTTAGACTTTTATAAACTAGACCAGAGTGCCTGTCTGTGGCAGTAGTTGTCTCGAGGGGAGAGAGTGAGTCAGATGTGGGACAGGTGTGGGATGTCATGGGGTGAGTTTCAGTTGATACGGTAGAGTATCACACAAGCACCGTGGCCTCTGTGTGTGTGTTCTGGATTGTGTGTACTTAGTAAGAAGAATGTATTTCTTTACATGTATCAACTTGTACTTTTAGAGACATTCCTCTGCTGCTTTTTGACCACGCAGTTTTCTTTCTGCTGAACTGGAGCCATTGAACCCTTCCTGTTTGTGGGTTTAGTGCTTGTATGTTTCTAGCAGCCTGGAAACTTGGTTTGGCTGTGCTTTGGCTGTGATGGGGAGTGAGTTTAAGATGCTGTGGAAGATGTAAGGAAGGCATGCTCATCTCTGTGAAGGAGTGAGTTAGTAGAGGCATGAAAATGGATAAAAATTCTGATGATATTTCAGGAACAAAATGTGAGAGTCAAGCAGGTCCTTATGGACACTTACAGTGATAATGTGGGGAGGCAGCACAAGGACTTGAGGCTCATCTTTTGTGGGATGGAGTGTGTGTCTGGTTCAGAGGATGTGCTTTACCATGAGGTCATGTAGTTGCCTAGTGGTTAATGTCTATTTGTTTCGACCCTGCCTAGAGAAGTCAGGTAACTCTTCTTCTTCCATATTCTTCCATATGCCATTTATGGAGAAGACCTCAGATTAGTGAGTGCCAGCTACATTGCAGCACAGAGCTAAGTCTGACATGCACGCTTTTTTTTTTTTAAAAAGATTTATTTATTTATTTATGATAGAGAACATGTGTGCCCATGGTGGGTGGGGGGGGCAGAGGGAGAGGGAGAGAGTCTCAAGCAGACTCCCCAGTGAGGGCAGAGCCCAATGGGGGACTCGATCTCACAACCCCGAGATTATGACCTGAGCTGAAGTAAAAATTTGTTTTGTTTTGTTTTAAAGATTTTATTTGTTTATTTGACAGAGAGAGAGATAGCCAGCGAGAGAGGGAACACAAGTAGGGGGAATGGGAAAGGAAGAAGCAGGCTCCCAGCAGAGCAGGCAGCCCGATGCGGGGCTCGATCCCAGGACCCTGGGATCACACCCAGAGCTGAAGGCAGACGCTTAACGACTGAGCCACCCAGGCGCCCCTGAAATCAAAATTTGGACCCTTAACTGACTGAGCTACTCAGGTGCCCCTGACATGCACACTTTTGAATACATATTAGAAAAAGAGCACTGAAAATAGTGGCTTACTTTGTTGGCCCTTCCTATATGTGGGGCATTGTGTGGAACATGTCACCTAAGTCATCACTGTGTTTAGTTCTAGAAATAGTGAGGCTGGTGGCAGAGGAGGACTGCCTGGGTCCTGGGTCTAAACTGCTTCTTTTTAGAGGTACAAGTTTGACATTGTAGGTCTTTTCTGGAAAGGCAGTCATTCCATTATAAAGTTAATTTTTCTGTCACTTGGCAGTCTTTAATGGGAATAAGGCTATTCTGCCTTTAGAAGAATTAAATTTGTTACTCAATGTGTAAGTAACATTAGGCTTTCTCCAGGGTGGATGGTATGTAGGTTAAAATAAGTGGTTTTGGTTTTCAGTTTTCAAAGCCAGTTTGAGGTACAGTGCTGTGTTCCTAGGAAGCTTGCTCTGTATTGTGAGGGCTGTTGGAGGGGTGAGCCTGGCTGGGCCGTGTCATTGACTTGTGTGGAGTATGCATGTGCAAATGTGCAGGCACCGCCGTGTGTAGTTTTACAGCAAGTGTGTAAACACGTGGATGTGTAGTGTTACTGTATCAGCAGCACTTCTCATTTGATAGCCAAAAGGAGTAGATTTATAGATAATGCATAACTGTGACTACCAAAATATAAAGAGTGATTAAGGGCTGTGTTCCTCTAATTTTTCCACCATTCTCAAGAAGCCTGTTTACTTTTCTTCTGTAGCTTCTTTCTGGTCCTCTGAGTCCCAATGAGAGTTTCCTGAGGTACCTTACTCTTCCACAAGACAATGAGCTTGCCATTGATTTAAGACAAACTGCGGTTGTTGTCATGGCCCATTTAGACCGTCTGGCTACTCCCTGTATGCCACCTCTGTGTAGCTCACCAACATCTCATAAGGTAGGTGAAATAGCAGTGTTTGTTCTTTGTATATTCTACAGTTAGTAGCACTCCTGGGTTCTCACTCTGTGCCAGTATGGAGACTCACTTTCTCTGGTATTGGGGGTGGAGCTGGTTACAGCTTTTAAACACGTATACGCTTTAAAGTGTTGTCAGTAATCAGAGTGAATGATGAGCAAGCTGAAGTGCACAGGGGTTTAGGACCCAATCCAGTGTCCCAGGTTCCAGATTCCAGGAGATGTGTCCCCAGAGAGCTCTCCATCATCCAAACAACCACATGCCATCCTGCCTTCCTCGGGGAGGTTCAGGTGTCTTTTTTGTACACTAGGAGCTCAGACCTTGGGCTGTCTTGACGCTGCGCAGAGCAGTGACAACACTGATCTACATTTGTGAAGAGCCTGCCAGTGCAGCCCCGCTGAGGACTTCACACACACGGTTGCACCTGACCGTCACAGCACTGTCCCACTGTACTGATGAGAAGCCTGCCGTTTGGAGTCACACAGAATAATCCTGGATTTGAATCCAGGTTTTTCTAACTTTTTATTTTTAACATGATTTATATTTATTTCATTTTACAGTCATTTTTTCCCCAAATAAATATATTCACATGATTCAAAAATCAAAATTAAGTGCAAAGACACTGTTACTTTCTCCTCCCTGTCCCCTCAGCCATCTGGTTTTGCGCTTGCTGCTTTTCACTTTTCTAGTCTCTTACGTATCCTTTCAATATCTCTGATATTAGTATTAGTGGTAGCATGTCGTTGCTTGTTTTTTTCACTACACAGTATATACTGAGAACTTTCTCTATTAGTAAACAGAACTTCTTTCTTTATTTTAAAGCAACTCAGTTTTCCATGTATGGATAAATCGTGATTTTTTTGGTGGACACTGTGTTGCCAGAAGTTTGCTATGAAATGCTGCTGCAGTGACTAGCCTTGTTCATTTGTTCTGTTCGCGCATATGCGTGTGCCAGTGGTGATGGACCTGGTATGGGTGGACACATTCGCTGATTATTACAAAATTGCTCCCATATAACTTGATCCTTCTCATCCACACCGACAGTAGAATACTGGTCTTGCAGCCTCATGCTTAGGCTTTCGTGTTTCTTCCTGTTATGACAAAAATGGTAACCTGATACAGTCTGAGCATTTTAAAATATGTTTAAGGTCTACTTATATTACTTTTTAATGGTTTCTGTTAAAACGAAATGTTGTGTTCCGTTTCTTCATCTTACCTGTTAACTGAGGTAATACGGAATGTTGTGACTTATTTTGATGTTTTAGATTGGCTCATTTCTTTATGTGCTTTGTTTTTATCCTCTGGTATCTCAGTGTTACTCTTAGCATAAATTTTTCTTTCTTTTGAGTAAGAAAAAAATACTCTTGCCACCATAAAGAAAATGTTTACTTACTTTGTTATCTTACAGGGATCATTGCAAGAGGTCATAGGATGGGGGTTAATAGGATGGAAATACTATGCCAATGTGATTGGTCCAATTCAGTGTGAAGGACTTGCCAACCTGGGGGTCACGCAGATCGCCTGTGCAGAGAAGCGCTTCCTGATCTTGTCGAGGAATGGCCGGGTGTACACGCAGGCCTACAACAGTGACACGCTGGTGGGTGTTCTGGGGCCCAGATCACTTCCCTTGGTGGGCACTTTTCTACTACAGGTGCTACAGAATTCTAGTCTTTAAGTCATTTGATTTCTGAAGATTTAGAAACATCTGTTCATTGTATTTTATTAATCTTACTTAATGGTATTAAATGATTAAAATCATTATTGTCAAAATTTAGGGGCAGAATTTCTTAGTTGTTCAGATCAGGAACTCCTTACAGTAACATGCATTGTCCATCATGATTCCCATTTGTAAACTAATTTTCCATGTGTAAACTCAGTATACTTTGGGGGCCAGATAGTAACAGATGAAGGAATTGGGCCTTGTTGGGGGGGGGATAGAGTATGTTTCTGTTAAAGGAAGGTGCTTTTCACCTTGAGTTGTGAATTTCCATTGTGTGGAGGTGGCCTAGTCATGTCACAGAGCACTTGGAGGCTGTCCACTCTTCTGTTGGTAGTGGACAGGGCACCTGGGCGATTGGATGGCAGCCTCCAAAAGCTCATGTTCTTTCAGTTCGAGGAGAGTTTGTTAAAATGAAATGCATAATTGAGAAGAGTCATGCTGTTTTCATTGTCTTTGGACTGCTTACTAATTTTCTTCCTATTTTTACCCTTTTAGGCCCCACAGCTGGTCCAGGGTCTTGCCTCCAGAAACATTATAAAGATTGCTGCCCATTCTGATGGTCACCACTACCTGGCTCTGGCAGCCACGGGAGAGGTGTACTCCTGGGGTTGTGGGGATGGTGGACGACTGGGCCATGGGGATACTGTGTACGTATGGTCGATTCTTATAATTGACATGCTTTCCCTTTGAGTTGCTGTATCCAAATAGGATGGAAAAGAAAAGTATGGCTGGTTGCTTTCCAGCAGCTCTGACATGTAGGGCTAGGGTGGAAAAGGCTATCAAGATATGTCAGCCCCTGGGTAATTCTATGGGAATTCTGCCCCATAGCACAGAGGATGACATCAGTTGACCTTCCTCTTCTTTTCTCCCAGATTCAAAGCTTCTAGCTTTTGCTATTCCTGTTTTAACTACACATAGCAACACCCCACACTGTGGAGTGTCCTAAAGCAAATCCGGCACTCCTTGTTTCATCATTCGCAAATACTTCAGCATGTCTCTATCAGATAAGATCCTCCTTTCCTTAAGCCATTCCATTTTCATAGGTACAAAACTCAGTAATTTCTTAATGTCCTATTTTGTGGAAACTTTTGATTATTGTGAGAGAGCAGGAATAAAACAAAATGGTTGTTCTAAATGCAGGGTTGTAAAAATGGAGAGTTCCCACAACTGCCACAGAGTGGTGGGAACCCTTTTATATGTTGCTGGCTTGAGTGGGGAACCTGGTAGAGAAAAACTTTGGCCTTAGATTAAAATTGAAGATGCAACGCCACTTCAAGGGAGTTAGAGGCATGAACAGCAGAGTTGAGAGGCGTCTGGCCCCTTCTCACTGGGATGGGGTGGAGATGGACATCCCTGGGTAGAATCTCAAACCGTGAAAGAAGCTGAGCAATGTGTATTGTGTGTTAGCATTCAGCAGAAATATTCCAAACTTGACAGTGCTGTGAGGGATTCAGACACATGTGGTAGAATGATTGTGAAAAACAAAGGAATGCTAATTATAGAATTTAGAATTGTTGTTATTCTCAGACTAAAGGGGGTCAGACGGGTGAGGCACATAAGACTTGAAAGGATGGAGATACAGGCTGGAGACATTAGTTTTTTGCTTCCTTTATGTTATTTGTAGTTTGTACTAAGTTACAAAAAACTAGTAATAAAATAATACTCAGTTGAGATTAGGGTGCTAGATGCTAGATTAAGTAACTTGTCCATTGCTCGAGAAATTGAGGGAAGGAAAAGAGATCAGTGAAGATGATAGGAGTTGGAGGGAAACTTTGGGGGATTGAAACTTAGAGGAGGGAGAAGTGGTATCAGAGTTGGGTTGTTCAGCTCTCCCTGTGCCTATATGTGCCCATGCTTTTGTGTGCATTTATTTATTTTGCAGAATAGTGGGTCACAAAGTCAGTAAACCATGTCTTTGGAGAAGGTAGAGTTGGGTGTTGCCTATTGGTACTCATTTTCTGGATTATAAGCATAGGGCATTTTGCTAGTTTTGAAAGTGAAGAGCCAACTACTAAGACTTCTACCTAATTAATCCTTATGCTTCCTACTTTTCGTTTGTAAAATGTAGATTGGGTATGATTAGTAAAGCTTGCTCCTTCATTCCTTCCTCATTTATTTAACAAATGTGTCAGTTTTAACCATCTGTATGAGGTTTACAAATCCATTTGTTTTAAGAGTACAATTTGATGAATTTCAGCAAATGCATGCAGTTAGGGAACCACCACAACTGAGAGAACATTTCTGATGCCCCTGCTACTTTCTTGGATCTTTTTGCAATCAACCCCTGCTCTCTACTTACAGCTCCTGATCTGCCCTCTGTCAGTACATGATATTTTGTTTCTGGCTAGAAACAAAGTTCTAGCAGAGTTCCTGATCTTCAGCCAAGTTGTTGGGTGTGTCAGCAGTTGCTTTGTCCCTATTGCTGAGCGGTCTATAGATGGGTCACTGTTTTGGACCACTATGAACAAAGCTGCCCTAGACTTGATTGTACGAGTCTTTAACAAACCTGTTTTGATATTCCTGCTGGATGCCATGCTTGGCATTGGGTGCCCAGTAAACAATCATGGAAGTGTTGGATGTTTGAATTCTATGTTCCTTAATTATTTCATAAGGCGCCTGAAAGGCCAAACTGTCTTGGCACTCTGTTAGTTTATTCAGATAGCTATTTTCTTTGCTAACACTAATAGGATGTGTAGAAGGACATTCACATTTGTTTCCTTTCTCTCAACAGGCCTTTGGAAGAGCCTAAGGTGATATCTGCTTTCTCTGGAAAACAGGCTGGGAAACATGTGGTACACATCGCATGTGGAAGCACATATAGTGCGGCCATCACTGCCGAGGGGGAGCTGTATACCTGGGGCCGAGGGAACTACGGCCGACTAGGCCACGGTACATTTGCTCTGAGCCAGCTCGAGTATGCAGTGGGAGGTTGCCTCTTTTGAGGATCTTACAATAACGATTTGTCCTATCTGTTTGAAGGCTCCAGTGAAGATGAGGCCATCCCAATGCTGGTAGCTGGGCTTAAAGGATTGAAGGTCATTGATGTGGCGTGCGGGAGCGGGGATGCTCAAACCCTGGCCGTGACGGAGAATGGTACGCAGTGCTTATGCTGCCTGGGCAGGTCCTCAGGATGAGGAGTGCCGCTTTCCTTGAGGGAGTGAGCTTTGGAGTAGAGTGTATCTCATGTGGCTGCCCTGTTGTCCATCTTTAAGTGATATGCACCTCATGGTCCGTGGCAGAGGTTAAGAAGTTATAGGACTTTTGGGGTGCCTGGGTGGCTCAGTCGTTAAGCATCTGCCTTCGGGTCAGGGCGTGATCCCGGCGTTCTGGGATCGAGCCCCACGTCAGGCTCCTCCGCTGGGAGCCTGCTTCTTCCTCTCCCACTCCCCCTGCTTGTGTTCCCTCTCTCGCTGGCTGTCTCTCTCTTTGTCAAATAAATAAAATCTTTAAAAAAAAAATGAAGTTATAGGACTTTTAACTTCTGTTGCCCACAGCCAGAGAGCTGGTTAGCAACTATATCCTCCCTATTTGGGCATTTTATTTTTTAATAAAAAATGAGAGTTACAGTGGAATAATTGACATTCTGAATTATTTTTGGTTATTATTATTTTATTTCCTAATGTTCAGCTACCTTTGATTCTCTGTGGAAATCCTGCTTAGTCTGTGGATTCTAGTATGATGCTACATTGTTGGCTTGTTTTTAATTTTACTTTTGTATTTGTGTTCATTACTTGAGATTGTACTCATTTTGCTTTTCTTTTGAGGGTACATTTAGCAGGTTTGATGGTTAGAATCTTACGGATTTTTAAAAACTATTTATTTGTTAATATTGTGGGGGTCTGTCAGAATCAGCTGGGAAGCCTCCCTGTCTGCCCTCCTGCAGAAGTTGAATGGCAGATTGGGAACTGACTTATTTCTGGGGATTTCTTTCTTTTTTTAAAAAAATTATTTATTTATTTATTAGTTTCAGAGGTGGAATGTAGTGATTCATCAGTTGCATATAATACCCAGTGCTCATTACATCAAGTGCCCTCCTTAATGCCCATCACCCAGTTACTCCAATCTCCCCACCCACCTCCCCTCTGGCAACCCTCAGTTTGTTTCCTATAATTAAGACTCTTTTACGGTTTGTCTCCCTCTCTGATTTCCTCTTATATTTTCTTCCCTTTGCTATGTTCATCTGTTTTGTTTCTTAAATTCCACATGAGTGAAATCATCTGATATTTGTCCTTCTCTGACTGACTTATTTTGCTTAGTGTAATACCCTCAAGTTCCAGTCACATCATTGCAAATGGCAAGATTTCATTCTTTTTGATGGCAGAGTAATATTGCATTGCATATATATACCACATCTTCTTTATCCATTCATCTCTCGATGGACATAAGGGCTCATTCCGTAGTTTGGCTATTTGTGGATGTTGCTGCTATAAACATTGGGGTGCATGTGCCCCTTGTAATGACTATGTTTGTATCCTCTGGGTAAATACCTAGTAGTGTGGTTGCTGGATCATAGGGTAACTCTATTTTTAACTTTTTGAGGAACCACCATACTGTTTTCTAAGGGTCTGCGCCAGTTTGCATTCCCACCAGCAGCATAAAAGCGTTCCATTTTCTCCGTATCCTCACCAACATCTGTTTCCTGAGTTGTTAATTTTAGCCATTCTGACTGGTGTGAGGTAGTATCTCATTGGAGTTTTGATCTGTATTTCCCTGATGCCAAGTGATGTTAAGTTTTTTTCATGTGTCTGTTGGCCATTTGTAGGTCTTCTTTGGAGAAATGTCTGTTCATGTCTTCTGCCCATTTCTTGATTGGATTATTTGTTCTTTGGGTGTTGAGTTTGGTAAGTTAACAGATTTTGGATACTAGTCCTTTATCTGATAAGACATTTGCAAATACCTTCTCCCATTCTGTAGATTGCCTTTAGTTTTGTTGACTCTTTCCTTTTCTCTGCAAAAGCTTTTTATTTTGGTGAAGTCCCAATAGTTCATTTTTGTTTTTGTTTGCCTTGCTTTAGACCCGTGTCTGGGAAGAACTTGCTGAGGCCAACGTGAAAGATGTTGCTGCCTGTGTTCTGCTCTAGAATTTTGATGGATTCCTGTCTCACATTTAGGTCTTTCAACCATTTTGAGTTTATTTTTATGTATGGTTTAAGATAGTGGTCCAGTTTTATTCATCTGCCTGTGGCTGTCTAATTTTTCCCATTACCATTTGTTGAAGAGACTGCCTTTTTCCATTGGGTATTCTTTCCTGCTTTGTTGGAGATTAGTTGACCATAGAGTTGAAGGTCCATTTCTGGGTTCTCCGTTCTGTTCCACTGATCTGTGTGTCTGTTTGTGTGCCAGTACCATACTGTCTTGATGATTATACCGTTGTAATAGAACTTAAAGACCGGAATTGTGATGCCATCAGCTTCAGTTTTCTTTTTCAACATTCCTTTGGCTATTCAGGGTCTTTCCTGGTTCCACACAAATTTTAGGATTATTTGTTCCAGCTCTGTGAAAAAGTTGATGGTATTTTGATAGGGATCGCATTAAATGTGTAGATTGCTTTTTGAGAGCATGGACATTTTAACCATGTGTTCTTCCAATCCATGAGCATGGAATGTTTCTCTATTTCTTTGTGTCTTCCTCTATTTCTTTCATGAGAGTTCTATAGTTTTCAGAGTAAAGATCCTTTACCTCTTTGGTTAGGCTTAGTCCTAGGTATCTTATGGTTTTTGGTGCAGTTGTAAATGGGATTAATTCCTTGATTTTTCTTTATTCTGTCTCTTCTGTGAATTGATTTTATATCCTGCCACTTTGTTGAATTCCTGTATCAGTTCTAGCAATTTTTGGGTGGAGTCTTTTGTGTTTTCTACATAGAGTATCATGTCATCTGTGAAGAGTGAGAGTTTGACTTCTTCACTGATTTGGATGCCTTTATTTCTTTTTATTGTCTGATTGCTGAGGCTAGGACTTCCAGTACTATGTTGAGTAGGAGTGGTGAGTGAAAATCCCTGTCATGTTCCTGACATTAGGGGAAAAGCTTTCAATTTTTCCCCATTGAGAATGATATTCTCTGTGGGTTTTTCACTGATGGCTTTTATGATATTGAGGTATGTTCCCTCTATCCCTACACTGCCAAGAGTTTTTACCAAGAAAGGATGATGTATTTTGTCAAATGCTTTTTCTGTATCAGTTGAGAAGATCATATGGTTCTTGTCCTTTTTTTTTTTTCTTTATTGGTGTGGTGTATCAAATTGATTGATTTGCAAATGTTGAACCACCCTTGCAGCCCAGGAATAAATCCCACTTGGTTGTGGTGAAGAATTCTTTTAATGTGCTGTTGGATTTTGATTAGCTAGGTTCTTGGTGAGAATTTTTGCATCCATGTTCATCAGGGATATTGGTCTGTAATTCTTCGTTTTGGTGGGGTCTTTATCTGGTTTTGGTATTAAGGTAATACTGGCCTCATAGAATGAGTTTAGAAGTTTTCCTTCCATTTCTATTTTTTAATCAGCTTCAGAAGAATAGGTATTAATTCTTCTTTAAATGATTGGTAGAATTCTGCTGTGAGGCCACCTGGACCTGGACTCTTGTTTGTTGGGAGATTTTTCATTACTGCTTCAGTTTCTTTCCTGGTTATGGGTGTGTTCAGGTTTTCTATTTCTTCCTGTTTCAATTTTGGTAGTTTTTATGTCTAGGAGTGCATCCATTTCTTCCAGATTGCCTAATGTTGGCATATAATTGCTCATAAAACTCTCTTATAATTGTTTGTATTCCTTTGGTGTTGGTTGTGATCTCTCCTCTTTCATTTATGATTTTATTTATTTGTGTCCTTTCTCTTATTGATAAGTCTGACTAGGGGTTTATCGATCTTATTAATTCTTTCAAAGAACCAGCTCCTAGTTTCGTTGATCTTTTCTGTTGTTCATGGTTTATATTTCATTGATTTCTGCTCTAATCTTATTATTTTTCTTCTCTTGCTGGATTTAGGCTTTATTTGCTGTTCTTTTTATAGCTCCTTTAGGGTAAGGTTAGATTGTGTGTATCAGACTTTTCTTGTTTCGTAAGAAGGGCCTGTATTGCTATATATTTCCCTTGTAGGACTGCCTTTGCTTCATCCCAAAGTATGTGAACTGTAGTGTTTTCATTTTCATTTGCTTCAGTGTATTTTTTTTTTTTTTTGCTTTTTAGTTTCCTGGTTGTCCCATTCATTCTTTAGTAGGATGCTCTTTAACCTCCCTGTATCTCTGTTCCTTCCAAATTTTATCTTGTGATTGAGTTCAGGTTTTAGAGCATTGTGGTCTGAAAATATGCATGGTATAATCTCAGTCTTTTGGTTCTGGTTGAGACCTGATATGTGATCTCTTCTGGAGAATGTTCCATGTGCACTTGAGAGGAATGTGTTGCTTTAGGATAAAATGCTCTTAATAACATCTGTGAAGTCTCATCTAATGCAGTGTGTCATTCAAAGCCCTTGTTTCCTTGTTGATTTTCTGCTTAGACGATCTTTCCATCTCTGTGAGTGGGGTGTTTATGTCCCCTACTATTACTGTATTATTATCAGTGTGTTTCTTTAATTTTGTTATTAATTGGTTTATATATTTGTCTGTTCCCCAGGTAGGGGCATAAATATTTAGAGTTGTTAGATCTTGTTAGACCCTTTTATTATGAATCATTGTCCTTCATGTCTTATTATAGTCTTTGATTTAAAATCTAGTTTATGTGATATATATACTCCAGCTTTCTTTTGCTGTCCATTAGCATGATAAACGTTCTCCAACCTCTCATTTTCAATCTGGTTGTGTCTTTGGTCTAAAATGAGTCTCTTATAGACAGCATATCAATGGGTCTTGTTTTTTTATCCCTTCTGATACTTATGTCTTTTGATAGGAGCAATTAGTCTATTTACATTCAGAGTAATTATTGAAGGATATTAATTTAGTGCCATTGTATTACCTGTAAAGTCGCTGTTTCTGTATATTGTTTCTGTTCCTCTCTGGCCTTTGTTACTTTTGGGTTCTCTCTTCACTCATAGGATCCCCTTTAATATTTCTTGTAGGGCTGGTTTAGTGTTCAAAAATTCCTTTAGTTTCTCTTTTTCCTGGAAATTCTTTGTCTCTCTTTCTATTCTGAATGACAGCCTTGCCGGATAAATTATTCTTGGCTGCATATTTTTCCCATTTAGCATGCATATTGAATATATCATGTCTGTCCTTTCTGGCCTGCCAGGTCTCTGTGGATGGGTCTTCTGCCAGCCTTATGTGTCTACCCTTGTAGGTTCAGGACCTCTTGTCCGGAGCTGCTTTCATGATTTTCTCTTCGTCTCTGAAATTTGCAAGCTTCACTATTATATGTCGAGGTGTTGACCTATTTTTATTGATCTTGAGGCCTCCTGGACTTGAATGCCTGTTTCCTTCCTCAAATTAGGGAAGTACTCAGCTATAGTTAGTCCAAATGAACGTTTCTACCTCCCCCCCCATCTTCTGGGACCCCCTATTATCTGGAAATTATTTTGCTTTATGGTATTTGTGTTCTTGAAGTCTCCCTTCATGATCCCATAGTTGTTTTTCTCCCCACTCTTCTCAGGTTCCTTATTTTGCATCATTTTTTCTTCTGTATCACTGATTCTCTCTTCTGGCTTCTTTATCTTTGCTGTTGGAGCCTCCTTTTGTGGACTGCATCTCAGTAACAGCATTTTTAATTTTGGACTGATTAGATTCTAATTTTTTATTTATACAGTAAGGGGTTCTCTGGTGTCTTCTATGGTTTTTTCAAGCCCAGCCAGAATCTTTATAATCATTGTTCTAAATTCTAGTTCAGACATTTTACTTATATCTGTTATTGATTAAATCCCTGTCAGTGAGTGTTACCTCCTGTTCTTTCTTTTGGGGTGAGTTTCTCCATCTTGTTATTATGTTGAGAAGAAAATAGAAGAAAATGAGAAAATAGACAAAAATAACAACAGAAAAAAACAAACCAGGAGAAAACAAAAGCAAGACAAAATAAGGAAAAAAAATCAAACAAGAAGTAAAACAGAACAAAACAATAAACTAGATCCTGGGTGTATTTGGTCTGTTTGTTAAGAGAAACTACATCCCAAAATAGCAAAGAAAAATAATAAAGTATATATAAAAATTAAAAAAGAATAAAAGATTGAAAAAAATAAGAAAATAGGTGAACGAAAATAAAACTGGAAGAGTAAAGAATAGAAAAACCCCCACAAATGCTATATACTGTTTTCCCCAAGAGCTGAAGTTTTGCAGTTCTCTATCATCTGTAAACTTGGTGCTATCGAGTTGTTGTTCCTTCTGGTCTTTTGGGGGAGGGGCCTGTTGCACCGATTCTTGGGTACCCTTGCCCTGGTGGAATTGCGCCTCCCTTGCCAGGGTGCTGGGCTTAGTTTAAGTGGCTCCAGATTGTACTGTGTGACACTGTTTTGCTCCTTGAAGGCTTTCAGCACTGATGGCGGGATGAAAATGGCGGTGCCTAGCTCTTTATCCCTGGAGCTGAAAGTTTGTGTCCCTCACTCTTCAGTGAGCCCTCACAGAAAAGCAATCAATCACTCTGTCTCCCTGGTTTCTGTACAAATTCTTTGTTCACCCAGCCTGCGACTGAGTGTTTTTATCTCAGGCATGCGCCGGAGTTTCGGGTCTCCAAAAGAATGTCTCTTTCCTTTGGGGTGTCTCGCCAAGCTTCTGCCTTTTGCCTGGACACTGCCTGGAGAGCAGTTGTGTGACCATGCAGCAGTTCACAGTTTACTGTTTACAGCAGCACAGAGCAGAAAGCTGGCACCTAGACTTGCTGTTTTCGATTGGCTTCCCCACTCTGATGCCTGGGGACTCTGCCTCACTCAGCCACTCCCATTCTTCTTGTGGTACTGGGGATCCTGAGACCATGCAGTCCCACCTGGGATTCCGCCCTGCTTTGCTGCCCGAGCGCCTTTAATCCGGTGATGTCCCCCACTGTAGCAGACATAAAAGTTCCGATTTTGTGCCCTGCTGCTTATAATACTTTGCAGTAGCCTCTTTAAGCAGGCTCCTTCCTCTCTGTAGTTTCCTCACATATATCACCCTGCATAGAAGTCTCCACACCTCCTACCTTCCACAGAGTGTTTGCTTTTCTATTTGTAGAATTGCAGCATTTCTTTCTCAGGTCTCTTTTCACAGGTGTTCAGAATGATTTGATAACTATCTAGCTGAATTCTAGGGACCAGACAAACTTAGGGTCTCCTACTCCTCCACCATCTTAACTCCCCTCGGGGATTTCTTTAGTGAGAGGAGAAAGAATATTTCAGGTATCTTCATGTCCACATAGGCCCCTCTCCCCTGAAGGGATAGATATAGAGGCATCTTACTTCTACTGTAAGTCTTAGAGAACAGATGGTCCCATCAGTCATCTTAAAGTTCTCTTCTTCTGGCATGAAGCTTTCAATTTGACATCTTGTTGTTTTTAAGTGTCCATTGGTGAGTGATTGTTAGATCTTATAAACCTCTTAACCAGAAAGTCTTTTCTTATATAAGCCTTATTAGGGTTTGTTCTTGAATTCTTTGTGTGAAACTGCTACGTAAATAAAGCTGTGTGAAATTTTGACTAAATTGCTGTGATTGGAAACTATACATGCTGTTTACCTCACATTGGTGTTTGGTGCAGATGTCATATAGGGAAATGTCCCTGCTACATTACTATTTTTTGAGACAGTTGGTATAGTAGAAGCATCCTGACCTGTGAGGTCTGGTTCTTAGGTGACAGGGTCACTGAAAACATTGGAGAAAGCGGGACTTGCCAGCTGGGCTATGTGAACAACAGGCATTTTGCAAGGCATGTAAGTGTATACACATTCTCGGATGCTTGTGTATGGGTTTGCTGCATTGAGCATTGGTGTGTTTATGTCCCTGACCACCCACTAGTGTATCAGCTACAATTTTAGATCAGGGATTGGCTGTTTTCACAAATAGACTTGTATTGGAATGCCACCTTGCTTACGTATTGTCTGTTGCTGCTTTCCTGTGACAGTGGAATAGTTGGATAGTTGTGACAGAGACCACATTGCCCATAAAGCCTAAAAATATCGTCTGAACTTTAACAAAAAGTTGTTGATCTTTAGTTAAGATTATTTAAAATAGAATGTGAGGGGCGCCTGGGTGGCACAGCGGTTGAACGTCTGCCTTCGGCTCAGGGCGTGATCCCGGCGTTACAGGATTGAGCCCCACATCAGGCTCCTCTGCTATGAGCCTGCTTCTTCCTCTCCCACTCCCCCTGCTTGTGTTCCCTCTCTCGCTGGCTGTCTCTCTCTGTCAAATAAATAAATAAAATCTTTAAAAAAAATAAAGTAATATAAAATAGAATGTGAACTTAGTCACTTATTTCTTCTTTTACATTTCTTCTCATTTCTTTTCTCATCCTCTACAGTTTTTCCCAGGTTTTTTTTTTCCCCAGTAATTCACGTTCATTGCATTTTTGCGAAGTTTTTAGCTTTGCTATCAGAGTAAAAAGAAACCGACCATATTTTTGTAATTTGTTTTATCCCTTTATGTAATATTTAATTAGATTATACTAACAAATGCTATTGGAAATAAATGCTGTCATGCAGTTAACTTGTGGTGAGCGTGACAGGAACAATGTGCAGGCAGACCTGAGAGACAGTGGTCAGGGAGTGGCAACTTTTTGTGATGGGCCAAGCTATGGTATTTTATGGAGGCAGTGGAGCTTTTGTTCTGTGTTTACTGCCTGGTTGAACTGAACCCAGTCATTGAGCCCGAACTAGTAAGGGTCAGGACTTTCTTATTCTTTTAGCTAAAACAAAAAGAAAATCTAGCTGTCCTTTTCTTAATTGCTTCTGTATCACCCTGAAGTATAAACTAGATTTCATTTAGTCAGTATCACCTGTATAGTGTTAACTAAATATATTCGTGGTCTAGGTTTGTTATGGGTTATGTTGAGTATTTTCAGCCATTTAAAAGTTGCATTAAGGGGCACCTGGGTGGCTCAGTCATTAAGCGTCTGCCTTCGGCTCAGGGCGTGATCCCAGAGTCCTGGGATCAAGCCCCACATCAGGCTCCTCTGCTGGGAGCCTGCTTCTTCCTCTCCCACTCCCCCTGCCTGTGTTCCCTCTCTCTTGCTGGCTGTCTCTCTCTCTGTCAAAAAAATAAATACATAAAATCTTTTAAAAAAAAGTTGCATTAAGATGTACGGTTATTTTTACTTAATATATTTGTGTTTTTTTAGGTCAGGTGTGGTCTTGGGGAGATGGTGACTATGGGAAATTGGGCAGAGGCGGTAGTGATGGCTGCAAAACACCAAAGCTTATTGAAAAGCTTCAAGACTTGGATGTTGTGAAGGTTCGATGTGGAAGTCAATTTTCTATTGCTTTGACGAAAGATGGCCAAGTTTATTCATGGGGAAAAGGTGACAACCAGAGACTTGGGCATGGAACAGAAGAACATGTTCGTTATCCCAAACTCTTGGAAGGCTTGCAAGGTGAGTGCAAGATGTAAACTTTTGAAACTCTTTGAAGCTTTTCTTTAGTAATCTTTTAAAGTTTGCAGGTTTTTCTTTTTTTTTTAACCTAATATTTCATGACTGACTTATCATTAGAAGGCTTTTACCCACATTTTCATAGGTATAGATAATAATGGAAAGTAGTTTGTCTCTATTAAAAAATGGTGTAGGGCCCCTGCGTGGCTCAGTCGGTTAAGAGTCTGCCTTTGGCTCAGGTCATGATCCCGGGGTCCTGGGATCAAGTCCCACATCAGGCTCCCTGCTCTGCGGGGAGCCTGCTTCTCCCTCTGCCTCTGCCTCTCTCTGCTTCTCCTCAATAAATAAATAAAATCTTTTAAAAAAATGGTGTAGAATTATTCTTACCAGATTTTATTTGAAACTCATTTAGTTTTATTAAATATTGATAAGTCCTTTTTGTGACAGGCATCTATTCATCAAAGTAAGCTGGCCCTAGTGAGATTAACTTCTGTTGGTGAGGTTACTGATAGTTATACTGTAGACATTGCTAAGAGGACAGATACGCATGGTGCTGTGGGAGCAGAGTGGGAGATAGGATTGGTATGCTTGAAGTGGTCTCATTTGAACTTATCCTTGATGGATAAATCCTGCATGTTTGGTTTCAAGGGCATCTAGCATGCATTCTAGATAGAATGGGAGCCAAGGCATGTAGGTGTGCTTTGCAGATGCCTTCTGAAGTGTGGAAGAGCTTGATGATAGGTGTATCAGGTGGCCTGTAGTGCTAAAGGGGGTGGGCAGACTGCTTTTTAAAGGAGTAGGCTGTAAGTATTTTAGGTTTGAGTACCATACATTGTATGTCTCAACTACTTGTTTTCTGCTGTTGTAGCCCAAAAGGAGCTATAGACAATAAGTAAACAAATGGGCCTGGCTGTGTTATAGTACAACTTTATTCACAAAAATAATCCTTGGCCTGTGTTTGCATGAGAGATGAAGTTTGTTGAATCCCTGAGCTAGATTCTACTTTGTTTATGTTTTTGCTTTTTAGTCAAGGGAGTTTGGAATTGAGACTTTTAAATGGGACTTGGTTGTTTCTTTCCCCATCGTTATTATTTTAAAACACATTCATACCTTGGGGTGCCTGGGTGGCTCAGTTGGTTAAGCGTCTGACTCTTGGTTTTGGCTCAGGTTGTGATCTCAGGGTCTTGAGATCAGGCCTCGCATTGGGCTCTGTGCTAGGCATGGAGTCTGCTTGAGATTCTCTCTCTCCCTCTCCCCCTGCTCACACATGAATGTGCTGTCTCTCTCTCTCTCGCTAAAAATAAATAAATAAAATCTTTAAAACATATTAATACCTTGATGACAAGAAGGTATTATGGTATTTATTATTTTCTAAGTTTCTGAAATAAGTTGTAGGGTAATAGAGTTGGTTGTATGTTATGGAACTGTGTTTGAATTTTGTTAGCCTTCTTGTTTATATATTTTTTTCACTTAGGAAAGGAAATCTGCTTCCTCAGCTACGTTTATTAGATACAAAGATAGCTTGCTATGAAAGCATTTAAATGATTGATGGTACAGTCCTTTTGGCCATCACTTATGTCAGTGTATGATAGGCTGTCAAGATAGAATTGTTCTCCTTACTCTGGTAGTGTTTTGTAGATGAATTATTTTTTATGTTGACATTTTTGAAAACATCCCTTGTGTTGGTCTTGTTAGATTTACTATTAAGCAAAAATACAATATTTTAATACTATTTAAACAGGAAAAACATATCTGTATCATTTCACTTCGGAGAAAAAGATTTTGTTTTAGAAAACTTCCTTAATGAAGACAGCCCACAATCTGGGCTATAAAGCACACATTAACATATTTAAAAGAAGAGAAGAGAGATCAGACTATGTCTGCTCTCAGACTACAAGGGAATTAAACTAAAAATTGTAACAGATAGTTGGAAAATCCCCAAATACATGGAGATTAAACAGCAAACTTCCAAATAACACACGGTTAAACAAAAAATCTTAAGAAAAATTTTAAAATATTTTGAACTAAATGAAGATGAGAACAACTTACCAAAATTTGGGGGATGCAGTGAAAGCAGTGCTTAGAAGAAAATTTATAGCATTGAATGCATATATTAGAAAAGAAGAAAAATCTAAAGTAAGTAATCTTTGTGCACAGGAAAGAAAACAAAGTGTAAAGATAGGGTGCCTGGTGACTCAGTTGATTAAGTGTCCGACTCTTGATATTGGCTCAGGTCATGATCTCAGGGTTGTGAGATTAAGCCCCACATTGGACTCTGTGCTGGGCATGGAGCCTGGTTAGATTCTCTCTCTCCCTCTCCCTCTTCCCCACGCCCCTGGCATACTTTCTCTCTCAAAAACAAATGAACAAGCCACTAAGATGTAAAGTCAACCTATAGAATATAGAATGGGAGAAAATATTTGTAAATCATATATCTGATAAGGGGTTAATATCAAAAATATTTAAAGGACATTTAAAATTCAGTAGCAAAACAAGCAAAAAACCTACCCCATAACCAATTTGATTAAAAATTAGGCAGAGGATCTGAGTAGACATTTTTCCTAAGATGAATTATAGATGGCCAACAGGTACATGAGGAAGGTGTTCAGCATCAGTAATCATCAGGGAAATGCAAATCAAAACCATAGGTGGGAGAACACTTCATACCTGTTTGAATGGCTGTTATCAAAAAGAAGAAATACAAGTGTTGGTGAGGATGTGGAGAAAAAGAAACCCTTGTGTGCTGTTGATGGAAATGTGAATTGGTATAGACACTGGAAAACAGTAAGGAGGCTTCACAAAAAATTAAAAAAAGAACTATCATATGATCCCACAATTCCACTTCTGGGTGTTTATCTGAAGGAAGTAATTATATGAACTCAAAAAGGTGTCTCCATCCTCAGGTTCATTGCAGCATTATTCACAGTCACCAAGATATGGAAACAACCTAAGTGTCCCACTGGTAGATGAGTAGATAAAGAAAATGCAGTATATACATATGATGGAATATTATTCAGCCATAAAAAGGAAGGTAATTCTTCCATTTGTGTTAACATGGATGGACCTTGAGGGCATTATGCCGAGTAAATAGGTCAAGTAGAGACAGGCAAACACTGTATCATCCTACTTATATGTGGAATCTAAAAAAACCCCTCAAAACTCCCCCCAAACCCCTGCCAAACTCATAGATACAGAGAATAGATTGGTGGTTGCCAGATGTGGGGCTTGCGGGGGGTGGGTAAAGTGGGTGAAGGTGTGGTCAAAAAGTATAAATTTCTAGTTGTGAATAATCCTTTGGGATATAATATACATCATGGTGACTGTAGCTAATAATACTTTATTGTATATTTGAAAGTTGCCAAGAGAACAGATCTTAAAAGCTCTCATCATAAGAAAAAAAATTGTAATTATGTGTGGTTATGGATGTTAAAAAGATATCAGTAGTCTAAGTTTCCACCTTAGGAAACTAGATATAGGAGAGCAAATTGAATCCAAAGTAAGAAGAAGGAAAGAAATACTGAGAATTAGAGAAGAAACCAATGAAATTGAAAACAGAAAAATAATAGAGAAGATCAAGGAAACCAAAAGCTCGTTCTTTGAAAAGATTAATAAAATCAATATACCTTTAACTAGGCTAAGAAAAAAGGAAAACAGGACACAAATTACTAATATCAGAAAAGAAAGAGAAAACATCACTACAGATCTTATTAACATTTTCAAGAGGATAAGGGAATACTAAGAACAACTCTATGCCCGCAAATTTGATAACTTTGATGAAATGAACCATTTCTTTAAAAGATACAATTTGCCAGAATTCATACAAGAAGTAGACAAACTGAATAGGCTTATATTTCTTAAATTAAGTCAATAATTAATAACTTTCCAAAACAGAAAGCATGAGGCCCAGATGGGTTTACTGGTGAATTCAACCAAACATTTAAGGAAGAAATTATACCAATTTTCTGTAATCTCTTTCAGAGTGGAAGCAAAGGGAATACTTCTTAATTCGTTCTACAAGGCCAGCATTACCCTAAAACCAATGCCAGACAAAAATATTAGAAAAGAAAATTATAGACCAACGTCTCTCATGAATATAGATGCAAAAATCCTCAACAAAATATTAGCAAATCAAATTCAGCAATGT
This sequence comes from Ursus maritimus, assembly GCF_017311325.1. Classification (NCBI taxonomy): domain Eukaryota; kingdom Metazoa; phylum Chordata; class Mammalia; order Carnivora; family Ursidae; genus Ursus; species Ursus maritimus. The sequence continues at coordinate 402,900 of NW_024425230.1, forward strand.
ATGGGAAGAATTAAACATCACCACCAAGTTGAATTTATTCTGCATATGCAGTGGTGGCTAGTTCAACATTCAAAAACCAATTAATGTAATCCATCAAATTAAGAGAGTGATAAGAAAAATCATATGATCATATTAATAGATGCAGAAAAAGCATTTGATAAAATCCAATACCTGTTAATGATAAAAACTTTCAACAAACTAGGAATGGAGAGAACTTCATTAACTTGATAAATAATATTTATAAAAATCCTACAGCTAACATCATACTTAATGGTGAGAAACTTGAAGCTTTCCCACTAAGATAAAGTATAAGAAAAAGATCTCTCATCTCACCATTTCTTTTCAGAATCATACTGGAAGTTCTAGCTAATGCAACAAAACAGCAAAAAGTTATTAAAGATATACAGATTGAGAAGGAAGAAATAAAACTATCTTTTTTCACAGATGACATGAATGTTTATGTAGAAAATCTGAAAGGATCAACAAAAAAGCTGGAAGTAATAAATGATTATAACAGAGTTGCAGGATACAAAGTTAATACACCAAAGTCACTTGGTATATATCTTAGTTCCTATATACCAGCAACTAAGAAGTGGAATTTGAAATAAATACAAAATACCATTTTGTATTTATTAATTTAATACATTAGTATTAAAAAAGTGAAATAGGTGTAACTCTAAAAAGTAAGTACAAGAACTATATGAGGAAAATTACAAAACTGATGAATGAAATCAAAGGAGAACTAATAAATTGAGAGATATTCTATGTTCATGGATAGGAACACCAAATACTGTCATTTCTTTCTATATTGATCTACACATTTAATGCAAGACAAACTGATTCTAAATTTTATGTGGAGAGGCAAAAGACGTAGAATAGCAAACACAGTATGGAAGGAGAAGGGCAGGTTGGAGGACTGACTACCCAACAGCAAGACTTAATATAAAGCTACAGTAATCAAGAAAGTGTGACATTGACTAAAGTGTAAACAAATAGATCATTGGAACAAAATAGCTGAGAAATAGACCCACTTAAGTGTAGTTAATTGATCTTTGACAAGGGAGTCAAGGCAATACAATGAAGCAGAGGTAGCTTTTTCAACAAATGGTTTTGGAACAAGTAGATATTCATATGCAAAAAAACCCCAAATAGTTGATGGATGAGGCTGTGCATATGTTGGGGTGTGGGGGGTATATGGGAAATCTCTGTGCCTTTTCCTCAGTTTTGCTCTGAACCTAAAAATATTCTAAAAATAGAAAGTCTCTTGGGGCACCTGGGTGGCTCAGCCGTTAAGCGTCTGCCTTCGGCTCAGGTTGTGATCCCAGGATCGAGCCCCGCATCGGGCTCCCTGCTCAGTGGGAAGCCTGCTTCTCCCTGTCACACTCCCCTTGCTTGTGTTCGCTCTCTCGCTGTCTCTCTCTCTCTCTGTCAAATAAATAAATCTTTAAAATAAAAGTAAAAATAGTCTCTATGAGGCAAAAAGAATATATTTTGTGTGGTTATACCTTGGGAAGGAGAATATGATTTCAAGATTAATTAAAATACACTTGTCTCTTTCTGAATGAAAATCTGAATAAGGAGAAAAAAGTAACTTTTTTTTCATATTAAGGTAAGGAAAAGATCTTTTCATACCTTATTTAATTTTCAGGCTGTGGGTCTTAATAAATTGTAGCTAGTAAAATGTAATGGGTTTTAATAACATACATGAAGCAGGTGAATTATGCATATTAAAGCAATGAATTATCATTTAGAAGTTGACATTAAATACCCCCTGACCTGAATGACCCACAGCAGAAGTCAGGTGTGAAGCTGTATTGTATCACTCTTTCCTCCTAGGGAAGAAGGTAATTGATGTGGCTGCAGGCTCCACCCACTGCCTGGCTCTGACTGAGGACAGCGAGGTCCATAGCTGGGGGAGCAACGACCAGTGCCAGCACTTTGACACCTTGCGTGTGACCAAGCCGGAACCTGCTGCACTGCCAGGACTGGATACCAAACACATAGTTGGAATTGCCTGTGGACCTGCTCAGGTACTGAGTAGATAGTTTGGTTAGATATTTTGTGGAATTTTGGCTTCCTGTCCTTCATTGCTAGTATGTAGAAATACCATTGACTTGTGTGTGTTGTCCTTATATCCTGTAGTTGTAGTCAGTATGATGTTGAAGAGTTGTGGGAAGGCACATCCTTGTTCTTTTTTTTTTTTTTTT
>NW_024425230.1:405116-564863 GCF_017311325.1 Ursus maritimus
TTTTTTTTTTTTTTTTTAAGATTTATTTTATTTTATTTATTTGACAGAGAGAGGCAGTGAGAGAGGGAACACAAGCAGGGGGAGTGGAAGAGGGAGCCCGATGTAGGGCTCGAGCCCAGAATGCTGGGATCATGACCTGAGCTGAAGGCAGACGCTTAACGACTGAGCCACCCAGGTGCCCTGGCCCCGGCATATCCTTGTTCCTGATTGTGGTGGGAAAGCATTTAGTCTTTCACCGTTAGCTAGGATGTTAGCTGTAGGATTTTTTTTTTAGTAGATGCCTTATCAGATGAAGGAAGTTTCCTTTAACTCCTACTTTTTTGAAAGTTTTTTCTAATACTGAATAGATGCTGAATTTTGTGAAATGCTTTTTTCTTTTCAAATGATATGATCATGTAGTTTTCCTTCTTTAGTCTGTTTATATGGTAGAATATGTTGTTTTTCAAATATTGACCAAACCTTGCATTACCGAGATAAACCCCACTTGGTTATGGTATATTATTCTTTATTATATATTGTTTTATTTGATTTGCTAATTACATTGTGGAGGATTTTTCTCTTGATGGTTATCAGAGATAATTGGTTTGTGGGTTTTTTTTTTTTGTGGTTTTATACTATATGTCTGTAAAACTGGCCTCATAAAAAGTGTTGGCAAGTGTTCCTTTCTCTTTTGTTTTCTAGAAGGGATTGTGTAGAATTAGTGTTATTTCTTCTTTAAATGTTTTTTTGTGAATCCATCTGAGCCAGGAGGTTTCTTTCTCAGAAGATCTTTAAGTAAAAATTGTTTCTTTAAGAGATGCAGCACTATTTATTTTATTCTTGAGTGGGTTTTCCTGGTTTGTGGTGCTCAAGGAGTTGTTCCATTTCATCTAAGTTGTCTGATTTTTGTGTATGAAGTTTTCCTTAGTATTCATTTACTAATCTTTTGAAGTCTTTGGGGTTTGCAGTGATATTGTATTGGTAATTTTCTTTTTTTTTTTTTTTGTCAGTTTTGCCTAGAGGTTTATCCATTTTATTGATCTTTTTAAAGAACTAGATTTTAGTTTCATTAATTTTCCCCTTGTTTTTTGTTTTCTATTTCGTTGGTTTATTCTCTTGTCTTTGTTATTTTTTCCCCCGTTAGCTTGCTTTGGGTTCATTTTGTTCTTTTTTTTTTTAGTTTCTTCAGGAGGAAGCTTAGGTTAATTTTGGACCCTTCTTTTGTAATATTTAAGCACTTGATGCTATAAATTTCCCTCTAAGCAGTGCTTTAATTGCACCCGCACATTTTGATATTTTTTCATTTTTGTTCAGTTCAAAATACTCTCTAATTTCTCTCGAGAATTGCTCTATGACCTGTGGATTATTGTGTCATTTAATTTCAAAATGTTTGGAGGTTGTTCTGTTACCATGCTGTTACTGATTTCTGGTTTAATTTTATTGTGTCTAGAGAATAGACTATATGATTTCAGTTCTAGATTTGTTAAGATTTGTTTTATGTCTCAGGATATGTTCTCTTATTAAGTGAATGTTCAGTGTGTGTGTTTGAAAAGAGTTGTGTGTTTTATTGTTGATGTATTTTGCTGTTGTTGGGTGAAGTGCTCTATAAATGTCAATTAAATCCAGTTCATTGATGGTGTTATCCAGTTCTACGTCCTTGCTGATTTTCTGTCTGCTTGTTCTGTCTCTTTCTGGGAGGGTAGCGTTGGTATTTCCAAGTATAGTTATGTATTTCTCTATATCTTTTTTCAGGTCTATCAGTTTTTTTTTTTAAATATCAGTGCGTTTGGCCATTAAAAAATTATGGTTGACTCTACAGTGGCATTAAGTATATTCATGAGATTGTTATCACTGCTGTCCATCTCCAGAACTTTTTCATCATCCCAAACAGAAATTCTGTACCTATTAAACAATTACTCTCCATTTCTCCTCCCCCTGGTCCCTAGTAACCTCAAATTTACTTTCTGTTTCAGTGAATTTGTCTATTAAAGATACCTCTTATAAATGGAATCATGTAATATTTAACCTTTTGTGTCTGACTTGTTTCATTAAGCATAAGGTTTTCAAGGTTGATCCATGTTGTAGCATGTTTCAGGATTTTATTCTTTCTAAAGGGTTAATAATATTCCATTATATTTATAATCCCACATTTTGTTCATTTATTCCTCTTCAGTGGACACGTGAATTGTTTGTACCTTTTGGCTGTTTTGAATAATACTGCTATGAATATTTAATGTACAAATGTCTATTTGAGTCCCTACTTTCAGTGTTTTTGAGCATTATCTAGGAGTAGAATTGCTGGAGCATATGGTAATTATGAGGAATTTGAGGACCAGTCAAACTGTTTTCCACAGCAACTGCATGATTTTTACATTCCCACCAGATAGGCAGAAGGGTTTCGATTTCTGCACATTTTTTTTCACACTGTTATTTTCTGCTTTTGTTTGTTTGTGTGAAGCCATTTTAGTGGGTGCATTGTAGTATCAGACTGTGGTTTTGATTTGCACTTCCCATAGAAAAGATGTTGAGCATCTTTTCATGTGCTTATTGACCATTTGTATATCTCCTTTGGAGAAATGTCTTTTAAGTCCTTTGCCCCTTTTTGAATTGTGTTTTTTTTCCTGTCTTTCTTTATTGAGAAGTTCGTGACATATAGTGGATATTAATCCCGTGGCAGGTCTATGATTTACAGCTATTTTTTTTCCCATTCTATGCTTGTCTTTTCGTTCTGTGGATAGTGTCCTTTGATGCACACAATTTTTAAATTTTGAGTAAGTCCACTTTATCTATTTTTTCCTCTGTTGCCTATGCTTTTGGTGTTATATATATCCAAGAAATCCGTTGTCATGTAGATTTTACCCAGTGTTTTCTTCTAATAGCTTTATTGTTTTAGCTTTTATGTTTTGGTCTTTGATCCATTCTGAGTTACTTTTTGTATATGGTGTAGGGTAAGGATCCAATTTGATTGTTTTGCAGTTTGTAGAACTGGACCGTTTGTAGAAGAGATTGTTCTTTCCCCATTGAATGGTCTTGGTACTTTTCAAATCATTTTACTGTATAGGCAAGAGCTTATTTTTGGACTCTCTATTCTGTTTAATTGGTCTGTATGCCAGTATTTTATTGGTACTTTATGCTAGTACCATACTGTTTTGATTACTGTAGCTTTGTAATAAGCTTTTAATTAGGAATTGTGAGTCTTCTAATTTTGTTCTGTGTTTCAAGATTATTTTGCTTATTTGGGGTCACTTGAGATTCCATGTTAATTTTAGGATGGGTCTGACAGTTTTTGTTTTATATATTTTGAAGCTCTTTTTTTTTTTTTTAAAGATGTGTGCAGATTTAGGTTTGTCTTGTCATCTTGGTGAATTGACCCTTCTATCATTATGCAGTTTGTCCCCTTATCCTTGTTGTTCTTTGCTGTGAGGTCTCTTTTCTCTGATTTTAATGTAGGTATTATAACTGTTCATTTAATTAGTGTTTGCATACTGTAATTTTTCCATCCTTTACTTAAAAAATTTTTTTCAAATTGAAATAATATATATTCATGGGAATTTGCCAATATCATAGGTCTTGTTTACTGTAGCTAGATAAGAAATTTATATTTTAGTTCCTTTGCCTTTCCATATAAAGTTTAGAAAGTCTTGTATATTGGCAAAAATATCTTGTAACTGTTTAAGTGGATTATGATCCTCATTTTCATCTATTAATGTGTATCAGTAATTTTGAGAGTGAAAAGATTTTAAACTTTTTATCTTTTTATTTGTGGTACAGTGAGATTGGGTCCTAAAATGAGAAAAATTGGAAGCTGATAGTATATGAACTAGACCATGAACATTTGGGACACTCAGAAAGATGTATAAGTAATAATTTAAGGCATCTTTATAATTCATGATGGTGAATCTCTCCTGTGAAACAGTCAAAGAGCTGAATATGTAGATTCATTTAAGTTCTTACGATTCTTCCATAGAGTTTTGCCTGGTCATCTTGTTCTGAGTGGTCCATTGGCCTCCGTGTCCCATTTGTGGTAGACATCTGCTCAATGACTTTTGAGCAGCTGGACCTCCTATTGCGGCAAGTGAGTGAAGGGATGGATGGCACTGCTGACTGGCCCCCACCTCAAGAGAAAGAGTGCATGGCTGTGGCAACGCTGAATCTTCTACGACTTCAGGTATTAATGATTTCCTTTCCTCTCCCACCCTTTGTGTTTTAGGTGTTTGTAATAATGTTTATGTATATTGAAGGGAATGGGTTTTAGCCTGTAAAGTGAACGACTAATGAAAATTTTAAAGTATGTAAAGTATTTAGATTACTTAGATTAGGTTATTTAGATTATTCTGGAGTATAATTTGTATAAGGTTTAAAAACAATCAGTATAGTTATCTTAAATTTATCCTGAAAGTCAGTGTTTGCATGCAGGTAAGTGTGTGTATGGATTGTATTATTTCTGCGATAATCAGCTTATTTGCATTTATCATGGAGTCAGTCTTGAATTTACGTTCTTGTGTGTGGAGAAACAACTGGGTGAGGCAATAGATAATTGAGAGACCAGCTGGATGTGCTAGCCAATCTCTCCTCTGGAGTGTGAAAGTTCAACTCATTAATCTTGGGCTGCCTCCAATAGTACCTCCACTTTGTCACAGGGAAGGTTAAGGTTTAAAGTCAAAATAAGAAAAGCTATAAAAATATTTTTCACCTTCTTTCCTTTCTTCCTCCATTCTTCCCTTCCTTTGTCTCTTTCTCTTTCCTTCTTTGTGTAAAACTATAGCTGAAATATTTTGTTGGCCTATTTTTCTTGGTAATAAAATCCTATGACAGAATGTCAAGAGACTGGTTTTTCTTAACAAAGTAATTTTTCCCTTTATAATATAAGGATTTCTGTGTAACCAGTCATGTCCCCCTCTGCTCTCTCCCCATTTTTGCCTTGGTTTCTAAAAAGCACATGGATGAAAATGTAATGTTTAGTTACTTCTCTTTCCCAAAAGTCTTTGTAGGAGCTCATTTATTAGCTCCACTGTGGTCCCTTTCATGAATCTACCTAGTTGTTTGTCGCTTCGCATGGTTTGTAGCAATGTTACTGTCTGGTCAGTGCTATGGAGAAAGACCTTGTACATGTCTCAGGCTTGTTTCCTTTTGGCCCATATTTGCCTGGTGCCATAAGTTTTTCTGTTGCTTTATTCCATCTTTCTAGGTCCTTATGCTTTAGTTGTATCATTTTAAAATTCACTTACAAAGCTTGATTCTTAAAAAGTATCCAATTTGGGAATCTTTATTCATTAGGTGAATTTAATTTTTTATGGCTATTGTGATTGCTAATGTATTTGAATTTAGGTTTTCTGATTAGTTTTATATAAGTTTATTCTTCATTTTCTTATTTCTTGATAAAGTTTCCAAAACAGTTTTTTCTTTTCAAATACCTTTAATTGTTCCTAAGCTTTTCAATTTGACTTTTGGATGTTAATCATGTTACAAAAAAATTAAATATTTGTTAATTCCACAAAGTGTTAAGTTAACCAGTACTTCTCTTCCTGAAAAACATAGGGGTTATAGGATGCGTTAAACTTATACGCCCCTTTCCACCTTCTGTGTTTAAATTGTCAGGTAGGCTATTATTACACTGGATCTAAGACAGTCTGATTTATGGTGTGTGTGTGTGCCCCTAAAAGAAAAAAATGCTCCCAATTGCGATATGTAAGATATATTTCTGACTTAGGACATGAAAAGAAATTTTCCTCCAATTGATTATTATCATCATAATCATCATTTTTTAAGAGACCATCCTTACTTTGATATAGTCTTTTTTTTTTTTAAACCAATTTGTTTTGTTGTTGCTTACATCCTCTCCCGCTAGGGTACCTCCTGCAGTTAACTTTCTTCATCAAGGTCTGTGAGTTATAAAGTCTGAAAACTCTGCTTGAATGCTTCTTAAGATAGTTTAATAGGGCTTAGCTTTTTAGATTACCGTTATTTTATCAGCAATTTGAAGGTGTTCTTTCTTCCGATTTCTATTGTTGCTGTTGAGAATTGTTACATTGGTGTAATTGTTTCTTTGTAGCTAATTTGCCTTTCTTTTTGGTAGCCTTTCAGATGTTTTTTTGTTTTATAATTTTAACATATCATGTCTAGGTGAGGATTTATTTTTGTATGTATAACTTGAGGTTATTATTCTTATTAAATCTGAGATTATAGATTTTTGTTAGGTTTTGAAAAATATTCACTGTTTACCATTGCAATTGCTCTTTTTTTTTAATCTACTTTTCCCTTGGAGAACTCCTTCTCTATGTATGTTGAACTTTTCTCGTCTTCCCAAGTATCACAACTTCTTTGATATTTTTAAATCTTTTAATCTTTTTTAATGTTCACTTTCTGTCTTTCCATTCTGCCTTCTGGTTTTTCATTCAGTGCTCTCTTTTAGTTCCCAAATTCTTCAGCTGAATGTTCCATATTTTTGAGTTGTCCATTTATTTAATACATAATTGTATGATCACAGCATTACACATACTAATTCATTAAATCCATGTGCTACCCATCTGAGAGGTAGGACCCCTGGTATGTATGGCACAGATGAGGATGTACAGAGAAGTTCGGGAATGTGGCCCAGGTCAGGTATCCATTGCATGGAGGTTCAGGGCTAGGACCTGAGCCCAGGCTTTTCACATTTTTGCTTGAGGTTTTTATTCTTGTAGTTGTTTTTCTCATTTTTAGAATTTATATTTGAGCCTTTTTCAGGGCTTTCATTTTGTTCATTATGTTCTTTTGTTCTGGGTTTTGTGCCTTCCTTGATCTCTAAGAACATTTACTTTTTTTTTTTTTTAAGATTTTATTTATTTATTTATTTATTTATTTATTTATTTGAGAGGGTGGGGTAGGGACAGAAAGACTCCCAAGCAAACTCCATGCTGAGCACAGAGCCTGACATGGGGCTCAATCCCACAACCCCCAAGGTCACGACCTGAGCCGAAACCAAAAGCTGGATGCTTAACTGACTTGCCACCCAGGTATCCCAGAACATTTACTCTTTTTGTGGATTCATTCCAATGTTTATATTGATACCTATTCTAGGGACATGAGTTCTGCCTCTTATAAGAGCTTTGTCTTTGATTTTCCCTTATGACCTAGTATGGCTTGTCCTTTCAGGGGAGGTCTTGCTAGGGGTATCTCTTTGCCTTTGGCTATGGTGATGTCCCTAAAGGGCAGTTTTATATTTGTGTCTCTGAAGTGTCATGTGTTTTTCAGGCTCTAGATGTTTTGGTGTTCAATTCTTGACTTGTGATATCTATACTTAGTTGGTTGGTATGAATTTGATTTTACATTTGCTCACAGGGCAGGCCAGGTCTCTGATTTCTTGTGGGGTCTCTTTCTACCCAAAGCCTTCGTGGGTAGTGTTGCCTTCAAGTCCTGGCTGGTGATAGATGGGTGATCTTCAGTGGCTCAGAGGGCTGCCATGAGCAGTTTGGATCTCATGCCCGAAGGCCTTGATCTGCTCTCAGAGCCCAGAACCTGTTAGCTCCTGCTATGTGTGTCCCTCTGAGTTCTGGTTTGGCCCTCGAGGAGTTTCCTTGTGTATTCTCAGCTTGGTTATATAATCTTTGAACTGTTTTTTGGTTGTATTATATTCACTCTTCTCTGTTTGGTACAGATGGTTGGGGGTGGGATCGAGGTTGCTGTTTCAGCTCTCTATTGATCTTGAGGTCTTCCATATATGTATTTAAAGTGGGTTTAAAAAATTTCTCTTAAAAATACCTTACCATTGATTCTCAGCTAGTATGGGTAAAATTTTTTAGTCTGGTTAAAAAAATTCACATATCAGAACTTTTCCTTTATTATTTGAACAAAATGCATTTTGAGGTATCATTTAACCTTTAATAAGTTTTGATATCCACTTTTTTTTAGGGCTTCTAAATTAAAATTGTTTTTCTCCTTTCAGTTGCATGCTGCCATTAGTCACCAGGTTGACCCAGAATTCCTTGGTTTAGGTCTGGGCAGCGTCCTCCTCAACAGCCTGAAACAGACCGTGGTGGCCCTGGCCAGCAGTGCGGGAGTGCTGAGCACTGTGCAGGCAGCTGCCCAGGCTGTGCTACAGAGCGGGTGGTCCGTGCTTCTGCCCACCGCTGAGGAGAGGGCCCGGGCCCTCTCTGCTCTCCTTCCCTGTGCAGGTGGGCTTGGGTGAGGAGCAGGAGAGGGGATGGGTTGGGCGCACAAGAGGGTGCCAAGAGGTGTTGGTGCTTACCTCACATTGGCAAAAGTTTTTTCCCTTTCCAGTTTCAGGCAATGAAGTTAACATAAGTCCGGGTCGTCGATTCATGATTGATCTTCTGGTGGGCAGCTTGATGGCTGATGGAGGCTTGGAGTCAGCCTTAAATGCAGCCATTACTGCAGAAATCCAGGTATGTTCCTGGGAGCGTGTATGTGAACTGACAGGCAGTTTTTACCTGGCAGTGAGCTAAGATTGAAACACTGTACTCATATGAAGAAATAGTAACCTATTGCCAGAATTGAAAAACTGAAACATAAAACGTTTAGTAACATCCAGATATTTTTGATAAAGTCTTTTTTATCTTACTAGTTAAAAAATTTATTGAGATATTAAGTATGATAAAATATATCTATCTTTCTCTGTTTAAAAGAATGTGACAGATACCCTAATCATATTATGAATAATTTCCATCACCCTAGAAAGTGCCATTGTACCTCTTTGCACTCAAAAGTTAGGGCTCCCCTGCCTCCCTTAGATTAAATTAGCTTCGTAATTTAGTAATTTAGTGAATTAGATTAAATTAGCCAGTTCTGGATGTCATATATGTGGAAGCATATAGTATGTACTGTTTTGTGTCTGCTTTATTTTGCCTTGGTAATTTTCAAACTCATCTTCATTGTTTTTACCTTTGAGGAGTATTTCATTGTATGATTATGGCACTATTTGTTTATCCATTCTCCTGTTAATAGACATTTGATTATTTTTCATTGTCTGAAGTTGCTTTGATCATGCTGTGTACAGTTCTTTAGTGAATACGTGTTTTTTTCTTGGGTAATTACTTTGAATTATAATTTGCTATGTCTTATGGTGAGTGTGTTTTTTAGTTTCCCAAAGTGGCTATGCCATTTAATTTGAATCAGCCTATGTGAGAGTTCTAGCTCTTTCTTGACCTAACCAACATGAGTCATGTCATTCTTCATAAATTTAGCTATTCTTGGTGGGGGAGTGTGGTTTTTAATTTTCATTTGCATGTACTTAATGGTCATTCATAGCTTCTTTTGTTGCTTTCATAGTTGCAATAGTTTTTTATTTAAAAACTCACACTGACAAAATTAGATGAAGTAAGTATATTAAAAGCAAACAAAATAAGTCAATTGGAAAAAAGCCAATTATCATATGATCTTACTCATATGTGGAATTTAAGAAACAAAACAGGATCATAGGGGAAGAGAGGAAAAAATAAAACAAGATGAAATCAGAGAGGAAGACAACCCATAAGAGACTCTTAATCATAGGAAATAAACTGAGGGTTGCTGGAGGGGAGGGGAAGGGGGATAAAGGGATGGGGTCACTGGGTGACGGACATCAAGGAGGGCACGGATGTAATTAACACTGGGTATTATATAAGACCGATAAATCACTGACCTCTACCTCTGAAACCGATAATACATTATATGTTAATTGAATTTAAATAAAAAAGAAAAAGTCTTTGAAAACATACCTAAATATTTTAATTAAATTGAAAAAAATAGAAGAAATCATATGTATAATGTTAGGAATAATGACCGTTCTTTGTGTAGCTGTTATTTTCCAGGTACTGTGCTGTGTACTTTACTTTCATTTTCTCTTTTAACTTTGTCAACACTGTTGACTGGAAAAAGTGGTTTAAAATTCCATTTTATAGATGTGAACATAAGTACCACAGAAGTGTAGTGATTTAGTAAGGTGTCAAGACTAGTGAGTGGCAGGTTTGCTGACTCCAAGCCTCTTCATTTTCTTCCTCTTCTCCACAAAGCTTGCCTGATGGGAACAGTGATAGTGAACAGGCAGAGGCAGTCCATGTGTGGGTCAGACAGTAACCTTGACATGACCCAAGCAGTATTTTTAGAACCAATTAACTAATTATTTTTATTACTTATCATTTATTTATCTTATTAGTTTCAGAGGTAGAGTTCACTGATTCATCAGTTGCATATAACACCCACTGCTCATTACATTAAGTGTCCTCCTTAATGCCCATCACCCAATTATCCCTTCCTCCCACCCATTTCCCCCCTCAGACGTTTCTCCAAGAAAACATACAAATGGTCACTAGACACATGAAAAAATGCTCGACATCACTCAGTATCAGTAAAATACAAAGCAAAACCACAATGAGATACCACCTCACACCAGTCAGAATGGCTAAACTTAACAACTCAGGAAACAACAGATGTTGATGAAGATGTGGAGAAAGGGGAACCCTCTTATACTGTTGGTAGGAATGCAAACTGGTGCAGCTACTCTGGAAAACAGTATGGTGGTTCCTCAAAAAGTTAAAAATAGAACAACCCTACAACCCAGCGATTGCACTAGTAGGTATTTATCCAAAGGATACGAACTGATTTGAGGGCACACATGCACCCCAGTGTTCATAGCAGCAGTGTCCACAGTAGGCAAACTATGGAAAAAGCCCAAATGTCCATCAACAGATGAATGGATAAAGAAGAGGATACACACACACACACACACACACACACACACACACACACACACTGGAATATTACTAAGCCATCAAAAAGAATGAAATCTTGCCACTTGCAATGATGTGGTTGGAACTAGAGGGTATTATGCTAAGCGAAATAAGTCAGAGAGGGCAAATACTATATGATTTCACTCATATGTGGAATTTAAGAAACAAAACAAATGAACATAGGAGAAGGGAAGGAAAAATAAGATGAAAATTGAGAGGGAGGCAAACCATAAGTAATGCTGAACTCTATAACCTATTAATTTAGTTAGCAAATGTTTATTCTTCACTTCCTGTTGGAGAGAGGGAGGGGCCTTTGGGGGGATGTTGGAGGGAAAGTGTTGCGGGGAGTAGAGTGATCTATATAATAATTAAGGTGCCTAAAACAAGATAACTAAAGGCCATTTATTTTAAAAGTGTTATGAAGCTGCAAAAAAGGCATAAACAAAAATCTCATCATTTAGGAGTTGTTAATATACCAACATCCATTGTTAATAGTTTTGGTGTATAGTCTTCCAAATTTTTAAAGATGCAAATGTTTACTAATGATACTGATTATTAATAATACTGATTATGGTGCTAGAATTAGTCTCAGTATATCAATTAGTGTTTTTTTTTTACTCATCAGGTTGCCATGTCTTCTATGTTGAATATTTTATTATGTCCATTTGTTCTGTTGTTTTGGAGAAGTCTGTCATATGGAAAGGGAATTCCTTCTTATTCCCGTTTTTATTTTTTAAACAACCTATTATTGACAATTTAAGTTCTAGATATTTTTACTACTATAAATAATTATTAATTATATTCTTATAGATTATAAGTCATTGAGTATAAGAATGATAATTAGGAAAAGGTTCTGGAAATGCAATTGTGCTGGGTCAAAAGCGTGCACTTTTTTTTTTTATAAGATTTTATTTATTTATTTGACAGAGAGAGAGAGTGTAAGCAGGGGGAGTGGTGGGCAGAGGGAGCAAGAGAAGCAGGGTCCCCGCTGAGCAGGGAGCCTGATGCGGGGCTCGATCCCAGGACCCCAGGATCATGACCCGAGCCGAAGGCAGATGTTTAACTGATTGAGCCATCCAGGGGCCCCAAGCATGTACATTTTTGACCTTTCTGATTCATGTTGCCTCTTCTTATCCTTAAGAGTAAGGGGCCCAGTTCCAATCCCACCACTGAGGTCTTCATGCCTACACCCCTCAGGACTGGGAAGGACTGTTGGTGTTTAGACTTTTCTGGCTTTTGTCATTAGAAAGTAAAGCCCAGAAAGAAAGAACTTTTTGGCTTTTTCACAGTAAATTTGGTCACTAGAGCAGTGCTTGGTACATAGTAAGTCCTCGGGAATATTGATTACATTTGACTGGCAAAGATGCTTCCTATTTGTGTTTTTCGCTTTTTTGTTTCCTTTTTTAAAATAATAGCTTTATTGAGATCTAATTCACATACTATAAATTTCACTCTTTAAAAAAGTGTATATAGTTCAGTTTTTTTTTTTTTGTATATTCACAGAGTTGTGCAACCATCAGCACCACTATCTAATTTCAGAACATTTTCATTACTCCAGAAACAAACTCTGTGCCCCTTAACAGTCACCCCCCATTCCCTACTCCTCCCAGCCGTTGGCAAATACTAATGTACTTTCTGTCTCTGTAAGATTTTCTGGCTCTGGACTTTTCATATAAATTGATTTATACAATATGTGACCTTTTATGTCTGGCTTCTTTTTACTTAGCCTAGTGTTTTCAAAGTTTATTTATGTTGTACCTCATTTTTTTAAATTGCTATATAATATTCCATTGTATGGGTGTAGCACATTTTGTTTATCCATTCATCAGCTGATGGATATTTAGTTGTCTTTACTTTTAAGTTATTATGAAAATGCTGTTGTGAACATTTGTGTATAGGTTTTTGTGTGGACATATTTTTTTTTCTTATAGGTGTATGCCTAGGAATGGAGTTGTTGAGTTTTATGGTAACTCTATGTTTAATGTTTTGAAGAATGGCCAGATTTTTTTCTTAAGTGGCTGTGCCATTTTACATTCCTGGTAGGAATGTATGAGGGTTCTAGTTTTCCATATCCTTGTCAATGCTTGCTACTGTCCAACTTTTCTATTATAGCCATCTTAACAGGTGTGAATTTTCCTGATGACTAATGATGTGGAGCATCTTTTCATGTGCTTATTAGTAGCCATTTATATATCTTCTTTGAAGATATGTCTATTCAAACCCTTTGCTTATTTTTAAATTGGTTTATTTATCTTTTAATTGTTGAGTTGTAAGAATTCTTTCTGTATTTTGAATACATGTCTCATCGGGAATGTATCCTCTCATTCTTGGGTTCTTGCTTCATGTTTGCAAAACAGATAGACTGTGCATGTATGGGGCAGATCGCATTCGGTATTTTTGAGATCGGGAGTAAAGATTTTAGGGACTTCCCAGAAGGAAGTGGAGACCATCAGCAGTGGCAGCCTGGAGATTGGATTTGTAGGACAAGTAGTCTGTTTAGAAACTGAGCACCTGAGTGATGGGATTTCAGACAAGTGGTCTTGGGCCAGTGTCATCTGGTGGTTTGTGAGTTACTGCACAGAGGCTGGGATATCTAGGCTGTGAGATCAGGGCTCAGCCCAGGGTGCCTTTACACTTGCTACTATGATAATGTGTTTCTGTTTTATGAATTACAGGATATAGAAGCCAAAAAAGAAGCACAGAAGGAAAAAGAAATTGATGAACAAGAAGCCAGTGCCTCAACATTTCACAGAAGTAGGACTCCATTGGATAAAGATCTTATTAATACAGGGATCTATGAATCTTCTGGAAAACAGTGTTTGCCTTTGGTTCAGCTCATACAACAGCTTCTTAGGTAAATAGTATTAGATATATTTTAACAGGAGGATTATTGGTTTTCACAGTAAGATTGTGAGATCTAGCACTAGGGTCTAAAAAATGTGTTTGGGTGTTGAGGAAGAATAGGTTTTGGGGTAAAGAGTAGACTTTTTTTTTAAGTTTTTATTTTAATTCCAGTTAGTTAACTTACAGTGTTATATTAGTTCCTGGTGTATATAGTAATTCAACAGTTTTGTAAACTACGGTGTGCTCATCACAATTACACTCCTTAATTTCCATCACCTGTTTAACCCATCCCCCGTTCTCTCTGGTAACCATCGGTTTGTTCTCTAATTAAGAGTCTGTTTCTTGGTTTGTCTTTCTTTTTTTTCTCCCTTCTGCTCATTTGTCTTGTTTCTTAAATTCCACATATGAGTAAGATCATATGGTATTTGTCTTTTTCTGTCTGACTTATTTTCCTTTGAATTGTACTCTCTAGCTCCATTCATGTCGTTGCAAATGGCAAGATTCCATTTTTTTTATGGCTGAATCAGTATTGCAATATATATATATATGGCGTGTGTATATATATATGTGTATATATATATCACTATATACATATATATATATCACTATATATGTATATAGTGATATATATATACCACATATTCTTTATTTATTCATCATTGAGGGACACTTGAGCTGCTTCCATAATTTGGCTGTTGTAAATAATGCTGCTATAAACATAGGCGTGCCTATATTTCTTTGAATTAGTGTTTTTGTATTCTTGGGTAAATACCCAAGTAGTATGATTGCTGGATCTTAACATAGTTCTATTTTTAACTTTTTGAGGAACTTCCACACTGCTTTAAGAGCAGACTTTTAAATATAGATGAGAGGAGAAATTGGAGTGTGTGATGTAGAACTAGAGATTCTAAAGGTTTTCACACAAGAGAAAATTAGAGTGTATGAGATAAACAGGGAAAGATTCTTATTCTCATTAGTAAGTAGTAGATGCAAGTGAAAATCATCATGGTAGAGTTATTTCTTTTAAAACTCATATCATTGCCTCATTGTGTATATCACAGATTTATGTGTATTACTTTCTAAGACAACTTTTAATTTAAAATCTGAAATAAATAAAAGAATGGTGAGCATTATTTCTGAAGGCCCTATCAGGAGTAGATAAGAATTAATCAGAGTCAGAATATAAACATAGAAACCTTGGGCTGAAGTGATCATACACTGTTTGGTGAAACATGTCAACCAGTGTTTCAGTGTCATTCAAATCAAAAAGACCAAAAAAGCAAGGTAATTTCTGAAAGGCATTTGTTAGACAATGGAAAACTGTTGTCTCTCTATTTAACAAAACTGTTCTATGTAAACTTGGCTCCTGGTTTGTTTCCTTTTCTACACATAGAGAAAGTAGAGCCCTGGAATGTTGGTTCAGGCAGCTAAGTCCAGAGAGCAGGGGGCTCTGCATGCAGGTCTAGAACAGTGGCGGGTGGTA
This sequence comes from Ursus maritimus, assembly GCF_017311325.1. NCBI lineage: Eukaryota > Metazoa > Chordata > Mammalia > Carnivora > Ursidae > Ursus > Ursus maritimus. Next base: position 420,129 of record NW_024425230.1, read on the forward strand.
TGCTGCTGGTGTGGGGGCAGCCTGCTTTCCATATGGAAGCCCCAGAATTTACTGGACACACAGTGAACTTTTTTTTTCAAAGATTTTATTTATTTATTTGACAGAGATAGAGACAGCCAGCGAGAGAGGGAGCACAAGCAGGTGGAGCGGGAGAGGAAGAAGCAGGCTCATAGTGGAGGAGCCTGATGTGGGGCTCGATCCCATAACGCCGGGATCACGCCCTGAGCCGAAGGCAGACGCCCAACCGCTGTGCCACCCAGGCGCCCCACACAGTGAACTTTTAAGAGGAAGTTTTAGAGCTAGTTCTTTACTTAGATTGTAGTAAAGGCGAATTAAAAAAACTTTTTCCTATTTTTTTGTTTAGTCTGATTATTATTTCCTTTGATCAGTATCTCATACATTCTGATCTTGGGTACAACAAATTGAAAGTGAATTAACTCAGTGTAGGTGGTAATGGAAAGAGCTTGGGATTTGTTCCTAGAAAATTTCAATTGTGACTGCTTATATAAAATTGGCAAGTGAAACTCTCTTCAGTGTGGGGGAGTAATAACAGGAGCAGTGTTTACAGAGTTAATTCAGGATCAAATGAGAAAACGGATGTTGAGTGCTGTGTAATTAAAAAGTAAAGTTCTATGCAGAAGTTTTCAGGCATAAAGCATGTGTTTTGAAGAAGCACTGTTTTGAGTTCTTGAATGCCCCACCCCTGGCTGAGGAGGCTGTGTCTGGTCCCCTGGTGTCTCTGGCAGAGAATGAGTGCCGGGTTCCCTGACCTCGGCCCATGGTTGTTTGCTCAGACTGTTTGTTCCCTTGGTGCAGAGAGACCTGTCTGTTTTACCCACCTATGCCTTTTCTGTATAGTCTGGTGGTCACTTGCCACATGTGGCTGAATAGCACTTGAAGTGTGTCCAGTATAGCTGAGACTTTGAATTTTTATTTATTATTAATTAAAATTCAGTTATTTTAATTGAATTCTTAATTATTACTTATTTATTAAAACTCAGATTAAAAAACTTAGACCTGATTTGGCTGTGTAAAAATTTTTGATTATGTTTGGAATATTCATTAAATATGAATTTAATTTTTCAGCTGTGCATTTTATGAGTCTAAGTTCAGATCAGGTATTTTCAATGAAAATTTAACTATATGAATTGCAATGTGCTGAATGTATAAAGTACACAATGGCTTTTGAAGACATGCTGTGAGAAACCTAATAAATAATATTTCATTACTTTTTCTTGTAGTTTAGATTTTATGTTGAAATAGTATTTTCAATGTATTGGGATAAATACATTATTAATACTAATTATTGGTTTCTTTTTATCTTTATTAATGTGACTGGCAGAACTTTTTATTTATTAATTTATTATTATTTTTTGCTTTTTATTATTTTTTTAATTAGGCTCCACACCCAGTGTGGAGCCCAACACAGGGCTTGAACTCATGACCCTGAAATCAATACCTGAGCTGAGATCAAGAGTTGATGCTTAACCAACGGAGCCACCCAGGTGCCCCTGGCAGAACCTTTTAAATAACATATGTGGCTCTCTGGCATTATGTTGCTGTTGGACAGCACTCTCTGGACCATCCTTTATAGTTTGTCTTCTGAACCTTTGACATGCAGGGAGGAGTTGGCTTCGCAGCAGTTTTATAATAAAGATGTACCTGCTTAAGAAACACAAAACGAAAACAGCATGGAAGTAAACAATACTTTCGAAAAGTTTTGGAAAATAGAGACAGGAAGATGCATCAGCACCTTTCTTACTAACAGAGTGCCTATAATCCAGGCTCTTTTCTTTCATAAGTGTAGATAATGTGCCTTTCCCACTGTAGAGGGAGACTTTGACATTTAATTATCTTACCTTAAGTGTGACTGAAGGTAGTTCAGTGTGTTGACTTAGCTGATGCAGTTGTTGAAAAATAGTCTAAAGATAGAAGAGATTATAGAGACATTTTGTGTACTTTATTCCTTGGAAAGTGGGTTGAAGAAATTGCAGCTTGCCAAGAATAAGCTATGAAACAGATTTCAGAGTAACTCTTTAGTCTTATGCTGGCAAGGAGCCACAGAAAAACATTTATATTTGAAAATCAAGAGCTGTGAAGATTTTTTAATTAGTGAACTCTATCAGAATTACACATTATGATTATTGTTCTGAATTTTTTTATTAAGGAAATAAGTTAAATTTTTTATTATATTTTATTAGTATTTTTTGCTCCTTCTTGTATATTATAAAACCCAGATTCTAGGCCTGTTTTTTCTACTGCGGTTATCCAGGCAGGGTATCGGTGGTAGGAGAAAGATGAGGTTGACTAGAGGCAAGACCCAGTGAGTACCTACCTTCATTTTGTGTGGCCAGAGAGTGGGCCAGTGCACCAGCCAAGGGCTTCTTGCTCCTCTTAGTGACTCGTTGGATGTATATTGGAGTTGTGTTGGGACTCCTAATGTTTCCTGCTTCTGTCCTTCCTCACAGTGCTGTTAGTTCCAGCAGTGTGTCATGGGGGCAGGTGCAATTGACAGAGGTTTTCCACAAACGGGGTATCACATTAGAAATCAAAGAAGTGGAGCAGAACACCTGTCTATGGCCTGGTGTTATGCAGAGATCCCAGACTCACCTGCTCAGTGGCAGTGCCAGGGTCATCCAGCTAGTCCTCTCACTCCTGGCTGGGATGGGGTTGGGATGATGGAGCTACTTTGACAGCAGCCCACAAGGAGGCTCTGCTTTGGCTCTTTTCCTCCACTAACCCACTTCCTTCTGTTCTTAGTACCAGGGATCAGGCCTGGTTCAACTAGTGCTGGGACTGTCTCTGGGTGGCAGGGTGTTATCTGGTGTTCCATGTCTCCTCTAACCTGCCTTCACACTTACACCAAACTTACCTTCCTCAAACACAGATAGGATGTATTCCCCTTGGGAAGCTTTAGTGGCTCAGTGTTGTGGAATCTAGTCTCAGCATCCTGGCACTCTATCACCTGCAGTGTCCATTCCCCTTTCTTCTCTTGTCTTGACTCTCTGCCCTTGTTCCTTTGCAAGCTGCCCATGGAACCAGAACGTTTTACTGCTGTTCTCATTGTACCTTTTGGAACTCACAGTTCTTCTTTTTTCGCCCTATTAACTGATGGTTTGTGGCTCAAGTCAGATCCCACAGTTGGGATTGGAGCCTTTGCTCCTTTCCTTGATGCCATATTCTTCAAGCATCTGTTTCCCTGACCTGGTCTGTTCATACCCACTTTGGTCTTCTTTCCTGTACTTTCAGAGTCCTGGATAACCCCCTACCTTGCCCACCTAGGTACTTACCTGAATAGGTCTCAAGGCAGATTTGTGAGGCAGATGCAGAAAGGACGAGTGAATCTTGTCTTTAAGAATAGTGTCACAACTGTAAGTGAAATGCAGCTTTGGACAAAAATAATGACACAGTTTTTTTTCCTCAAAGGTCTGTACAGGAGTTTTCTATCATTTTGGACCATTCCATGCGGCTCTTAGGAGCACATTTGTAAAGCAAAGGGCATCATTATATCTTTTGTAAATTCTCTGCTTCTCTGCTCAGTTTTGACTGAGGTTGTATTTATTGCAGTCACATGTGACACATTTGGGGAAGGAAGCCAGCTGCAGGTCACCTGGATGTATGATCTGTGTTTCTGATTTTAGTTTATGTTGTGATTTCTTAATACCTTTTTTTTAAACAGACATAACTTCTTTAATTTTGCAATCCTCTTTCCCTGCATAGAAACATTGCTTCTCAGACAGTAGCCAGATTGAAAGATGTTGCTCGTCGGATTTCATCATGTCTAGACTTTGAGCAACATAGTCGTGAAAGAACTGCTTCATTGGATTTGTTGCTGCGCTTTCAGCGCCTACTCATCAGTAAACTTTACCCAGGAGAAAGTATTGGTCAGACCTCAGATATTTCTAGTAAGTTGATGAAAATTAAAATGTCTTATGTGTATTTGGCTTTCTAATTTAGGCTTTTTGACATGCCTATTCTACATTCCCAGATGTATAGTTCTTATACTATTAAATCTTATACCAATTTGGGGGGACTTCATTTTGCATCCACTTTTTTTAATGAATATTAGACTTATCAGTATATTTTTTTCATTGTCTTAATATTGAAGTTCTTTGGGCATCAAAAATAGTACTCTTTATGTTCAGGTTAGTTTTATAGGTGATTTATCAGACTTATTGTATGTAGCTATTATGGAGTGTTAGATAATGACATAATGTGGGAACCAAGTAGTGACATAGTATTTGTATGTCACACTGGAAAGCCAGGTAGGTGTAATGCTTGGAAATAAATCATCATTGGAGGAAGACTGGGTCTCAGTTATAGCACTGGTTTATTAGCTGCTGGACATGGGACTAAGTTTCCTGGGGACTGTAGGTTGCTCATCTGTGGAGCTGGAATAACATCTGAGGCTGCCTGTGAGGATTAAAATAGGATGATATGTAAGCGCTCAGCTTTGTGCATGACATAGAGTAGAGTACTTTCCATAAGCTTCAAAGATAGTGGGTGGCTCTCCGTAAGTTGGCTTTCTCTGTCAAGGATAGAAAGGTCTGCTGCTTTTGTTAATATTTTTATAGATAGTATATTCTAAAATATCATAGTTCCTGAAAGAGTTAGGCATTTGTAGATGATAGAAAATTTCAGGTTGAAATAGGTGAACTTAGAGTCTGAAAGAGGTGCCCATCTCAAAGACTTTTTAAAGTCACAAGGACTTACCATTAAGAGCCATGTAGGAAGAAAAGTTAAAGATTTTATGAGATTGAAAAAATGCCTAACTTTGTTCATTGGGAGTAATTTGCAAGTGTTAAGACTCGAAATTGGTAATATTTATATGTATTGGATATAAGATTTTAAAACTCCATAAATTATGACTTTAGTATTTATACACCCTAATTTTCTAGGTATTATGTAATACAGTGTATAAAAATTGACAACCAAATTCACTGTTTCTCAAACTATGTGATATAAAAACAGCCAGGGATTAAGGGTTAATCGCTTCTGTTTGAGATAATTATTGTAGGTAAACGATGTATAGATGAGGGTGGAATAGTGAATCAATGAAGCTTATTTACAAAGTAAATTTTAATGGTAAAAATGAAAATTTTTAAATCTTTCTTCGAGGTCCTGAGCTTATGGGTGTCGGTTCCTTACTGAAGAAGTACACAGCCCTTTTGTGCACACACATTGGCGATATACTGCCTGTGGCAGCCAGCATTGCTTCCACTAGCTGGCGGCACTTTGCAGAAGTGGCCTGCATTGTGGAAGGGGACTTCACTGGTACCTTTTTTATATCTACCTTCAGACATGTATTTATTTTTAGAGATTGATGAGACTTAAAATTTATCCTTTCCTGATAAACCGCATGCCTTTGCCCCATACATTTTCTAATCCTCTTGGCCCTTCTTCTTTTGTTTTTTTCACTTGCTGACAATTCTGTTGTTAGGCAACCTGGTGCAGGAGTTGTTGTGTCACTATAAATGTAATTGGTGATTTAGAGTCATACCACCATTATTAACACTTCAATAATGAGGTCATTAGTAATTGTCTAATTTTATTTCAGCAGTATAAAAATTAGTTGCTCCTTTCAGGACCTTAATAAATTCCTTTGTTACTTAATATGTTTTCAAGTTACTTCTGTGACAGTAGAGCATTATTATTGAGTGCTTTTTTTCTGATAGTAAACTTAGTTTTCTGGAAACAGTTTTCTGAATAAAAGACTCTAATACTTCTATTGAAACACAGTGTTTTAGAAAAAGCATTCTTGTAACTCAGAGGGTTTTGTTTGATACCTTTATCTGTTCTTTCAAGATGAAGGATAAAATAATCCTGTAGAAATATGCTAAAAGACAAGCATTCCTTATTTTGTGATTTATCAGAATTTAAACATAGAGTGAGCTTAGAAAGTGGTTTAATAGGATATATGCTTTCATTTAAATCTTAATGCTTCTTTTTTCTTTCTTTTAAAATGTAGGCATTCTCCTTCCAGAACTAGTAGTTTCTATAGTGCTTCTGCTCAGTAAAAATGCTGGTCTCATGCAGGAGGCTGGAGCTGTCCCTCTGCTGGGTGGCCTGTTAGAACATCTGGATCGGTTCAACCACCTGGCACCTGGAAAGGAAAGGGACGACCATGAAGAGTTAGCCTGGCCTGGAATCATGGGTATGGCATCTTAACTTATAGAACTTCCATTCCGGAAAGTTTTGTCTTAATCTAACCTATTCTTGCCTTTTTATTTGAAAGAATACTTCACAAAGAGAGGCCAATTATTTGCCATTTTCACTGATGGTAATATAAGTAGAAAATGAAGATAATCCAAATCAAAAGAGATTTAAATTATATTTAAGAAGGAGTTTTCTCTTCATAATGGTTGTTACTTTCTGAAATGAACTATTTTGGAAAGTTCTGGAAAGCCCTTTCTTGGGTAGTGTCTCCAGAAGTTACTGTTGAAATGATGACATATGGTCCAGCTTTGGAGGCAGACATCAATATGGGATGACTTTCTAAACCCATTTCTATCTGACATTACTGAGTTATGGAATTCCTGTAGTTAGCTGAGCACTTCCCTATAAATATGGTCTATAGTGCTTACCAAATTGGAATGGAACTTGTCTTCTCAAAGTATCTAGCTTTGATATTTTTGAATCCAAATCTATGTTACCATATTATATATGGTTCTCACAGAATTAAATTGAAGTTGTGGTTCAACTTTTATAGGAAAGCTCAAGCAAGGTGGGCTTTTTCTTCTCCCATTGTAAACTGTCATCTTGTACCATAGGAGCTTCAAATAAGAAGTAACAACTGTGCTGAAGAAAATAACATTAGGATATCAAGCATAGTTTTTAATTTTTTATATCACTGATATTTTTAGCTTTTGTGAGTTTAAATGTTACTTTTGTCTCTATATTCAGTATGGTTGGGGGCATTCAATCTGATTAGCAGTTCAGACTCACCCATTTAAAAAACCTTTTTTTTTTTTTAAATTGTGAAATGTAACATATACTCGAAAGTACAGAAAATAGCTCTGTGATTGATCACAGAGAAAGTCATTTAACATCCATCCAGATTAAGAAATGGAATATTGGCAGGACCATCCTGAACACTGCCTCTTGTCTCCTGAAAGATTCCCCTCTCTGGTCTTGTGTGGTTGCTGCTCCTCTGCCTCTCTTGATCATTTTATCAGACAGGCACGTACCCCTTAACAATTTAGTTGTTTAAACATTCTTATGTGTGTTTCTTGGTGGATTGTAGGGTATGCTTTAGTACCGAATGCCATAGGTTTCCATAGTGATTGTGCTGATTTTCATCTCCATTAAGTGTGAGAGTTCTCACTGTTCCACCTCTGTGCCAAGAAGTCAGATGGCATTTCTTCCTCAGGCGTTTTGTCCATAGGGTCATCCTACCAGCACGTTTGGGTGGAAGGACTGTCCTTGATCACTCTTCGGGAGTACCACTTTTGTCTAAATCAGTTGACTGTCTCTACCTGTCTGTTTCTGATCTTGCGTCTTCCCCCTATGACTTCTGCACTTGCTAGCACCCTTTAGTGCATCGTTGAATGGAAGTGGTGATAGTGGGCGGTCTTGTTTTGTTCTTAGGAGCGGAAGAAAAGCTTTCCAAATTTCACACATGAAGTATAAAGTTTGTTAAGGGTTTTAAATGGTTTATCCATTCATTTGTTGGTGGACGCTTAGGTTGTTTACACCTTTTGGCTGCTGTGACTAATGCTGCTATGAACATGGGTGCGCAAATGTCTGTCTCAATGCCTGCTTTCGCTTTTTTTGGGTAGGTAGCCAAAAGTGGAATTGCTGAGTCATATGGTAATTCTATGTTTAACTTTTTGAGGAACCCCATGGTAATGTTTTCTATATTGGCTTTTCCATTTTACATTCTCATAAGCAAGGTACAAGGAAGGGTTCTAATTTTCCATGTCCTTGCCAACACTTTTTTGGCTTTGTTGATAATAACCATCCTAATGTGATGAAGTGGTATTACATTGTAGGTTTGATGTGGTTTTCCTTAATGGTTAGTGGTGTTGTATGTTTGTTCTTGTGCTTACTGACCATTTGCATATCTTTGGAGAAATGTCTATTCAAGTGTTTTTCTTATTTTTGAATCAGGTTTTGTTGTTATTGAGTTATAGGAGTTTGTTATAGTTTGTTATATATTTTGGATATATATGATTTACACCTATTTTCTCCTATGTGTGGGTTGCCTTTTCATTTTGTTGATGGTGTCCTGTGATGTTTAATTTTGATGAAGTCCCATTTACCTATTTTTTCTTTTGTTGCCTATGCTTTTGGTGTCTTGTCCAAGAAATCATTGCCAAATCCTATGTAATGAAAGTTTTCTCCTGTTTTTTTTTCCCTAAGAATTTGATATTTTATAGTTTTAGCTCTTTATTTAGCTCTTTGATCTATTTTGAGTTAATTTTTGTATATAGTGTAAGGTAAGGGTCTAACTTGAAATGTTTGCAGTTGGATATTCCATTTTCCTAGCACCATTTGTGGAAAAGATTGTCCTTTCCCCATTGAATGTTTGTGGCACTCTTGTCTGAAATCATTGACCATGTATGTGAGGATTTATGTCTGAGCTCTGTATTCTATTCCAGTTGATCTAAATGTCTGTCTTTATGCTGACGCCACACTGGTCTTTATTTTTTCTCTTTTAGGTTTTAATCTGATATTTTTCTAACTTTTAGAGAAATGTTTATTAGCACAGTGATGTTTTTATAGTGTTTATTATGAAAACACAGATAAAAGTAGGGAGAATAGGATAATGAACCTGGATTTACAAATATTCACATTGCCAGCACTTATCTTATTGATTGATTGAATGAATGATTGAATCATTTTAAAGCATATTTCTTTAAAACATTTTGACAGATATTACCTGTTAATGATCAGAACTTTTTTTGGTAATGAAACCATAATGTCATTTTTCTGTCCAAAATTAACAATGATTCCTTAATGTAACATGTAGTCCATGTTCAGTTTTCTTGGATTATCTAAAAATGCCTTTTTATTGATGTTTCTTTTTTTTTAGAATCAGGATCTAAACATGTTTTGCATGTTACAATTGGTTGATATGCTTCCAGTCTCTTTTTCCCTTAACAGTATATCTCTAGGCCCTTCTCTCCTTCTCTTTGGACATACTGTTTGTCAAAGAAGCAGAGCGTTTGTTCTGGAAAATTTCACATTTTCTGAATTTGGTTGATTGCCGTCTCTTATTTTAGTCTAATGTCTATCAGTTATACTCTCTCTAAACAGCTGGTTTATATATATAGGGTTGATGAAATTTGGATGCAGATTTGGATGCAGATTTGGATTCAGTTTGGTTAGTGTGTGTCTGAGGTCATGCTGTGTGCTTCTTGTTTCATTGCTTCCGAGGCCTGTGATTCAGGGTGACCCCACCTTCGGTTCTGTTCACATGGACCAGAGAGTTCATATACAGTCTGTCCTCTATAATATCCCCTAGTAACCTTGCCCTCAGCTGTTTGGTTAGCACAAGGTACAATTTGCATAGCTAGGACATGATCCTAGCTTGATTCCCCTCCTCAGTGACCTCCATTTATCATTTTTCAAATATTGAGTTGATGTCTTAGTACTTCTAAAGGTGACCAATGAAGTTCCCTCCCTCTCTTCTGCCTCCCTCCCTCCCTTCTTCATTTTTTCCCTTCCCTTCCCTTTTCTTTCTTTCATATCATTATGAACTCTAAAGTTTTATTCATTTGATATTTACTAATTTACTTTTTAGCTTTTCCTTTTTCCTATTATATATATTTAAAACTATAAATGCCCTCAAACATATATTTAGCTATATAAGTGTTGATCTATAGTAATTTCCTTATCGTTCATTTTATTTTTTTTCCATAGTCATTTTTTTCTGGGAATTTTAGATGACTTATATTTTATAATTTTCAAATATGTAGAGAATTTTTATTTTTGTTACCTATTTGTAATTTAACTGCATTGTGGTCAGTGCATATGCTCTGTAGCTTTATTTCTTTAAGATTTTTCAGATTTGCTTTATTGCCTGGTATATGGTCAGATTTGCTATTCATGCTACTCAGGTGATGTTGTTTTTGTTTTATAAATCATACCATATTTTTAGTGAATTTTTGTTTGTGATATTAGTTATAGCGAGAGGTGTGGTAATTTCCCATTATGGTTATGGATTTGTCTATTTCCCTTTGTAGTCCTTTTGCGTGATTTGTTCTAGTTGTTTTATCTGTTGATCTATTGATTCATTGATTTTGGTTTCTGTATATACAGAGTCATTTTTTACAGGTCAGAACTGTAGAAATAATGAGGAGGTGACACAGATACGCAAAGCTGATTTGGAGAACCACAATAAAGATGGAGGCTTCTGGACGGTGATTGATGGGAAAGTGTATGATATAAAGGACTTCCAGACACAGTCATTAACAGGAAATAGTATTCTTGGTAAGGCATCACTTTCTACTTCATGGTTAAAAGTTGTAGCATGTGCCATTTTGAGTAGAGCATTTGGCTTTTAAGTGATTAGTTGAGTATTGTTCCAGCCCCCACACATTTTAATCTGCTGTAACTTTGTTGTCTGTCCTATCAGTGAATTCAAGCACATTTGAAGAATTTCTCATCATTATGCATTTGTGTGTGTGTTTGTTTCAACACTTGTTGGAACTTGTTTCAAGTCTGAGTTGGCCCAGGCAGCTCTGGGAGAGGTTGAAAGATCATTATACTTTGGTAACCCTCACTTTGGAGTTAACCAGCCTTATCTGTTTCCTTCTTGACATTTCTACTATAAGTGTCTAGGCAAATTGCATTGAAGTAATGTTGCTTTTGTTCTTTTTTGTTTTAGCTCAGTTTGCTGGGGAAGACCCAGTGGTAGCTTTGGAAGCTGCTTTGCAGTTTGAAGACACTCGGGAATCGATGCATGCCTTCTGTGTTGGCCAGTATCTGGAGGTGAGGCTATGTGCAGTAGGCATCACGGTGGACGTCAGGGGAGACCCTCTCTGTATATTTGTGATAGGTGGTTTTTGCCCTGAAGTAGTGATAGCTGGGCCTTTTGGTGGGGGTGGATGTCATTAAGTGACACATGTGAAGATCCTTTAGAGGTTTTTTTATAAGTGAATTTACATTTATTCATGTTAAGATTTATGAAGTACTAGTCTTGAAAAATTAATTTAAAAATTGTTAATTTGTAAGAAATGTGGACACTTTTCCACACACAGAAAAGAAGTTAACCTTTGGTCTTTAAGTTTCATTGTAAGCTTATGTAGAAATTTGAAGTGGCTTACTATCTTGAGATATATTTTTTGGGAATAACTATCTCGTAGCATAATTCTTTAGAATAGAAATATGTCCTACATATACATGAGCTTTGGAATTTATATATTGGGATCAGTTGTCCAGCTATGGATCCAGAAGTAATAAAATTTGTTAAGTGCCACATGGGTAGTAGTACTTAAAGCATTCATGAAGGGGAAGATTGACTTTGCTTGTAAATTATCATCTAATATGACTGGCAAAGTTTATTTTCATTTGAGCTCTTCTCTAATTGGGTTTCCTTTTTGTTAGCATAAATATGTTTCTTCCACTTATGTGGTCACAGTTCACTACTCACAGCAATCCTTGTCATATTTTTGTCTTTTTGGGGGTTATTTATACATGTAACAATTCAGAATATTTTCTGAAGTATTATTATACAGTCACTCTGGAAACTTCTCTTTGATTTGGTAAGGAATTCTCCAGCTAACTTTTTATCTGAGCTTAGGTTTTACCACCAGTAGACCTGTGTGTTTACTGTCTGCTTTATAGGGTGTACGTGGTTTATATCTTCTGTTATTTTGGCAGCAGCATGAGCTAACTATAATAGGATGTAGAAAGAGGGTGTCCAGAACATGTGCTTCTCTTCCTGATGGAACTTTGTCTTGTTTAGGGATATAAGCTGTTGCTCTTTTGGTTTTATGTTTTTAATTAACCCTATTTTCTCAGACTGATGATGAAATTTATCTTTCCAAGCCTGACCAAGAAGTTGTTACCATACCAGATCTGGGAAGTCTCTCTTCACCTCTGATAGACACAGAGAGGAATCTGGGCCTGCTTCTCGGATTACATGCTTCCTATTTAGCTATGAGCACACCACTGTCTCCGGTTGAAATCGAATGTGCCAGTAAGAAAAATTTTGCTTTCTGCTAACAGATTAGCAAGTTATTTTAGCTGAGATGTAAGTGCCATTTAGAATAGAAGAAGAATCAACGCAGTTGTTGGTGAGTAAAAATAAGGATAGTGAGACTAAGAGACTAAGCCAATTAAATAAAAACAGATATTAGTGGCTTTCATTTGCTCTCATGACCCGTGGCAGCAGAGGAAGCTAACAGGTGCATAGGAAGATCGGCTCTGTGCATGCTCTTACTTTTGCCTCCTGTGACAGGTGGGCTTAACTTGGCTGTTGTCTCCATGTGACATGGATTGGCTGTTTTTATTGGGAATAGTATTTTGTTTGAGGATTGTTTTTTTTTTTCTAGACTCAAATCAATTTTGGGATTGCAACCTTTTTAATCACCGAAAGTTGTAAAATTTCTCCATATAAGATGTAGTAAAGTTCTCTTTGTGTATTTGTATATTTCTGTATCTGTCTGTCTACCAACCATCCAGCAAGCATCTATTGAGTAAATGCTTATGAGTTACCTTGCTAGGTGCTCAATACATTAGGCGTGGAATTAGACACAAATCTGCCTTTAGGTGCTTTTTGTGTGATGACAAGCCAGACATTATAATAGATCAGTACACAGGATGATAGAGGATAAAATGGAGACATTTGTAAATGGTTCTGATGGGGTGGAAAGCCCCATCAGAGGTGGAGGAATCATGAAATTGGAATCCCAGCAAACTGAGTGTGTGAACCTTCTGGGCAGAAACACATGTTTGTGAGGGGCATTGTTGAAAAAAGGAGGGCTTCCAGTTGCTTGTACATGTGCATTGTCAGGAGAGAAGGCTGGGGGCAAGGATGGTCATGGTATCTGGTCAGCCCAGCCTTCTGGAGCAAGCCCTTGGTGTGCATGCTGGGCGTTTTGCTGCCTGCTGAGCCTCTAAGGGGAGGGGAGTTTGGACTCATCCTCTCCCTCAAAGACTTGTACTGTGGGGAAGATAGGCTTCTTCTAAATCAGCAAGGAGGGTGGAAAATGGGAAGAGTCAGAGTAGAGGAGAGCAGAAGGTGCTATGGGCCTTAGTAGAGGGAGCCTAATCTACTGTAGGGCATCAGGGCACCTTTAGAGCAGTATCTTTGAGAGATTAAAGAGAGTTCTAAATGTAGAGAATCAGGGAAGGTCATGATCAGATTTGTGTTTTAGAGTTAGTGTGGCACCTTGGAGAAGGCTCCTGAATGCTCTAACTTCTAAATTTCTAGTAAAAGAATGTTGAGTATGAGTACATCCCAGATTTGATTGCTTGGGTTTTGGAGGATTATTTTGATAACACAAGTCATTGAAAAAAATTTGTAGCAATGTACAAACTGACTCTTCATTTTTTTGGTGAACCTTTACTCCAGTTAGAATGAGCATTCACATTTGCACTGAGGAATAGCATGTTCTTAAGGGTCTGGCCATGCCTCACACAGGTCTCCTTTATAGTCCACTGGATTTCCAGTCTCCCAAGGATCTGTCTCTTACTAAGATCCCATTTTGTATGTCTAGTAGTCACTCATTTTTATTGCTGGATTAATGCTCTAGGGAAACGTGGCCTGCCCTCACCATGTTTTTCTTTGTAGATCCCTTCTCATGTGCTGTTTTCCTGCTTGGGTGCTCAGTGTTTTTGTCTTTATCTGGATTGCAGCTCAGTTGTCATTTCCACAGCAAATCCTTTACTGAATCTTCAAATGGCTGCTATACCCACTGTAGTACTTTGTAGCATACAGTTACCCCAGTTCAGGTTGAATGATTACTTGTGTAAATGTTGCCCAAATGCTGCTGTCCCTGTTAGAATGTAAAACCCCAGTCTTCACACAGTATCCATGGAATCTGTCAGCTCCATGCTTGACCAGGTATCTAAGTAAATGTTGGACTGAAACTATTACACTGTGTTCTGATGCTATGCTTAAGATGTAATGAAGAACCAGAAGTATTACCTGTTTTCCTGTAGATATAGGAATTAAAAGCCAGTCTCTGTAAATATGTTAGATGTGACTCTTTAATATGAATGATGCTAAATTTCTCCTTGTAAATCAGCTATTCGGTTATCTTTTATTTCAATATTTATTTCTGAATAGTGCACTCAAGTTTCTTTTTAATGTTTGCATATGCACTTTCTAGAGTGGCTTCAGTCATCAATCTTTTCTGGAGGCCTGCAGACCAGCCAGATTCACTATAGCTACAATGAGGAGAAAGATGAGGACCACTGTAGCTCTCCTGGGGGCACTCCAGTCAGCAAGTCCCGACTCTGCTCCCACAGACGGGCCTTGGGCGACCATTCCCAGGCATTCCTGCAAGCTATTGCTGATAATAACATCCAGGATCACAATGTGAAGGTGAGTGAGGCCTTCCCACACATAGTGTCCTTTGGTTTACCTTAGGAATTTGATGTGTGAATGAACATCTTCATGTTCTTTGATTGGCTTAGCACAGACTTTACATATTATTTGTGGGGCTGGTTTTGAGGTAAGAGGCTGGTTCGGTGCAATATGCCAGTGATGTTTTAGAAGCATTGCTGATTGCAAGTGCATCAGAAATTTTGGCATGTAGTTTGGAATTCATGATGGCCTATTAGTGTGGCTCTGAAGTTACCTCCACCTGTTTCTGTTACAGGACTTTCTATGTCAAATAGAAAGGTACTGTAGGCAGTGTCACTTGACCACACCAATCACATTTCCTCCTGAGCATCCTGTGGAAGAGGTTGGCCGCTTGCTCTTATGTTGCCTTTTAAAGCATGAAGATTTAGGTATGAAGCTTGATATTTTAGCTATACTATACATTTTTTGACTGACATGCAATATGCATTCATTCTTACCCTGACCCTTTTTAAAAATGTCTTTTACAGGTCACGTGGCATTATCTTTAGTTCATGCAGGAACACTTGGTATTGAGCAAGTAAAGCACAGAACATTGCCTAAATCAGTAGTGGATGTTTGTAGAGTTGTCTACCAGGCAAAATGCTCACTCATTAAGGTAAGTACATTTATATTCTCTTTCTTCTGTAGCTTTGCAGACAGTAAAATGTTTGTTAAGTTGTCTTTTTGTATTTAACTATGTAGACACACCAAGAACAGGGTCGTTCTTACAAGGAAGTCTGCGCTCCAGTCATCGAACGTTTGAGATTCCTCTTTAATGAATTAAGACCTGCAGTGTGTAATGATCTCTCTATAATGTCCAAATTTAAACTGTTAAGCTCTTTGCCCCGTTGGAGGAGGATAGCTCAGAAGATAATTCGAGAACGAAGGAAAAAGAGAGGTAAGAACATAAAAGGTAGGAAAGTGCTGTCAAAGTGTGTGCTTTGCTCCCATATCATTGAGTCTGTGATTTGAGTGAAACTGTTCGCTACTGGTCAGTACATGTAGATTTCCACAACTGTCGTAATATTCGTTATGTGTATTTATGATTAAATATACAGTTCCTGCTTTATTTTTCCAAGACATCAGATAATGAGGCAACATTGGGATTGAGGGTGTTATGATTTGGTAACTAGTATATTGATACTGAAAAAGGTAAGTACTATCAGCTTTATTAATTGATGGGGAAAAGGAAGTATTTTTTTATCACTTGTCCTGGTAAATGACATATATGGAAACATTTAATTTTGCAGTTAATCTTGCCATTCTTGTAAAGAAATGTTTTTCTTTGGAAATATTGAGTATTCTTATACATGGTGAACAGTTATAAAAGTAGCTAGAAGAGTTACTAATATTTTCAGGAAGCAGCTAAACAGTTGCTGGGATATGGAAAAGACTTTTTGCATTAAATAACCAGAATTTGAATATAAGTACATAAAATACTTTAGAATTTGATTGTGATTATAAACATGTCTACAGAAATTTCTGATTGTATTCTTATGAATTATACTGATTTATTTACAGATCAGCTTATTAAACAATATTAATTACTGAATTTTTTTTAAATTATTGAGTTTTGGATGGACATTATGAACAATGATGTCAGGAAAGATGAAGCTGTGTTAGAAGCTATCCTGAATTGATTGTTCTTGAGCAAACTCTCAAGCCACAACAATTTGCCTAAGTCCTAGAGATGCTCTAGGTCAGGAAATAATGGTAGGAATGCTTCTGAGATCCCTTTGAGCAGAGGCACAGGCTTGGGAGACTGCCACCTCAGCTTGAGGGGGAATGATGTCCTCACCACCCAGCCATCACCTCCACGGATTCTGAGCCCACATTGTCACCTCTTAGAGTTTCTTGTTTTGGGTTTAAATATTTAGTTGTGTGAAGTTTGAAACTTTTTTTTTTTTTTCCAGGTATGAAAAAGGCTTTTTTATTTTTATTTTGACTTTTTTTATTTTTATTTTTATTTTTAATTTTTTATTACGTTGGTCACCATACAGTACATTTTTAGGTTTTGATGTACTGTTCCATGATACATTGTTTGCATATAACACCCAGTGCTCCAGGCAATATGTGCCCTCCTTAATACCCATCACTAGGCTAGCCCATCCTCCCACCCCCCTCCCCTCTGAAGCCCTCAGTTTGTTTCCCAGAGTTCATAGTCTCTCGTGGTTCATTCCCCCTTCTGTTTATCCCGCTTCATTCTTCCCTTCCTTCTCCTACCGATCTCCCTGCTATTCCTTATGTCTCACAAATGAGTGAAACCATATGATAATTGTCTTTGTCTGCTTGACTTATTTCACTTAGCATAATCTCCTCCAGTCCCGTCTATGTTGCTGCAAATGTGGGGTAATCGTTCTTTCTGATGGCTGAGTAATATTCCATTGTATATACAGACCGCATCATCTTTATCCATTCGTCTGTTGAAGGGCATCTCGGCTCCTTCCTCAGTTTAGCTATTGTGGACAGTGCTGCTATGAATATTGGGGTGCATCTGGCCCTTCTCTTCACTACGTCTGTATCTTTGGGGGAAATACCCAGTAGTGCAATGGCTGGGTCATAGTGTAGCTCAAATTTTAAATTTTAAGGGACCTCCACACTGTTTTCCAGAGTGGCTGTACCAACTTGCATTCCCACCAACGATGTAGGAGGGATCCCCTTTCTCCACATCCTCTCCAGCAATTGTTGTTTCTTGCCTTGTCCATTTTTGCCATATTAACTGGCATAAGGTGGTATCTCAGTGTGGTTTTGATTTGAATTTCCCTAATGGCTAAAGATTTTGAACATTTTTCATGTGTCTGTTAGCATTTGTATGTCTTCATTGGAAAAGTATCTGTTCATATGTTCTGCCCAATTTTTGATTTGATTATTTGTTTCTCATGTAGTGAGTCTGAGAAGTTCTTTATAGATCTTGGATATCAGCCTTTTATTTGTAGTGTCATTTGCAAATATCTTCTCCCATTCTGTGGGTTGCCTCTTTGTTTTGATGACTGTTTCCTTTGCTGTGCAGAAACTTTTTATCTTGGTGAAGTCCCACAAGTTCATTTTTTCTTTTGTTTCCATTGCCTTTGGAGACATGTCATGAAAGAAGTTGCTGTGGCCGATGTTGAAGAGATTACAGCCTATGTCCTTCTCTAGGATTTTGATGGATTCCTGAAGTCACACATCGAGGTCTTTCATCCATTTGGAGTTTATCTTTGTGTATGGTGTGAGAGAGGGGTCAAGTTTCATTCTTTTGCATGTAGCTGTCCAATTTTCCCAGCACCATTGATTGAAGAGACTGTCTTTTTTCCACTGGATGTTTTTTCCTGCTTTGTCAAAGATTAGTTGCCCAAAGAGCCAAACAAACTACACAAATGATCACTGAGTCTTTGAGATCTTTCCATTCGTGACAACATGGATGGATCTAGAGGGTACTATGCTAAGTAGAATAAATCAGAGAAAGACAAAGAGCACATGATCTCACTTACATGTTAAATATAAAATTCAAAACAAATGAACAAACAAACACAAGAAACAGAAACAGATTCATAAATACAGAGAATAAACTGGTGGTTGCCAGAGGGGAGGTGGTTGGGGATGGCTGAAAAAGGTGAATGGGTTTCAAGAGTGATTTGTAGTTTCTAGAGTATAGATCCTTTACGTCTCTGGTTAAGTTTATTCCGAGATATCTTATGGTTTTTGGTGCTATTGTAAATGGGATGGATTCCCTAATTTCCTTTCTTCAGTCTCATTATTTGTGTATAGAATTGCAGCTGATTTCTGAGCATTGATTTTGTATCCTGCCACATTGCTGAATTGTTTTATGAGTTCTAGTAATTTGGGGGTGGAGTCTTTTGGGTTTTCTATATAGACTATCATGTCATCTGCGAAGAGAGAGAGTTTGACTTTTTCTTTTCCAATTTGAATGCCTTTTATTCCTTTTTGTTGTCTGATTGCTGTTGCTAGGACTTCTAGTACTATGTTGAACAGTAATGGCGAGAGTGGGCATCCTTGTCGTGTTCTTGATCTTAAGGAAAATGCTCTCCGCTTTTCCTCATTGAGAATGATATTCGCTGTAGGCTTTTCATAGATGGTTTTTATGAAATTGAGGAATGTACCCTCTATCCCTACACTCTGAAGCGTTTTAATCAGGAAAGGATGCTGTATTTTGTCAGATACATTTTCTGCATCAATTGAATGGATCATATGGTTCTTGACTCTTTTCTTGTTGATGTGATCTATCACACTGATCGATTTTCAAATGTTGAACCATCCTTGCATCCCGGGGATGAATCCCACTTACTCATGATGGATAATCCTTTTAATGTACTGTTGGATCCTAAGCTAGGATCTTGTTGAGAATTTTGGCATCCATATTCATCAGAGATATCGGTCTGTAATTCTCTTTTTTGATGGGGTTTTGCGTGGTTTGAGGATGAAGGTAATACTGGCCTCATAGAATGAGTTTGGTAGCTTTCCCTCTGTTTCTATTTTTTGAAACAGCTTTAGGAGAATAGGTATTATTTCTTCTTTGAATGTTTGGTAGAATTCCCTGGGAAATCTGTCAGGCCCTGGAGTCTTGTTTTTTGGGAGTTTTTGATGAGTACATCAATCTCTTCACGATTAATCGCTCTGTTTAGATAATCCGTTTCTTCCTGTTTCAGTCTTTGTAGTTTATAGGTTTCCAGGAAGACATACATTTCTTCCAGGTTGTTTAATTTATTGGCATATAGTTGTTGATAATAGTTTCCAATGATTGTTTCTAGTTCCTTGGTGTTGGTCTCTCCCCTTTCATTCATAATGTTATTAATTTGGGTCCTTCCTCTATTCTTTCGAATAAGTCTGGCCAGTGGCTTATCGATCTTATTAATTCTTTCAAAGTACCTGGTTCTAGTTTTGTTGTTCTGCTCTACTGTGCTCCTGGGTTCTAATTCATTGATCTCTGCTCTAATCTTGATCATCTGCCGTCTCGTGCATGGGTTAGGCCTGTTCTTCTGTTCTAGCTCCAGCTTCTTAAGGTGAGAATATAAAAACTGCATTTTAGATTTTTCTATTCTTTTGAGTGAGGCTTGGATGGCTATGTATTTTACCCTTAGGACTGCCTTTACAGTGTCCCGTAAGGTTTTGACCGATGGATGTGTTTTCATTCTCATTGGTTTCCATAAATTGCTTAAGTTCTTCTTTAATTCCCTGGTTTGCCCAATCATTCTTAAGCAGGATGGTTCTTAGTTTCCATGTGTTTAAGTTTCTTCCAAATTTTCCCTTGTGATTGAGTTCCAGTTTCAAAGCATTGTGGTCTGAGAATATGCAGAGAATAATCTCATTCTTTCTGTATCGGTTGAGACCTGTTTTCTGACCCAGTATATGGTCTATTCTGGAGAAAGTTCCATGTGCATTCGAAAATAATGAGTATACTGTATTTCTAGGATGTAGTGTTCTGTATATATCTATGAGGTCCATCTGGTCCAGTATGTCATTCAAAGCTCTTGTTTCTTTATTGATTTTCTGCATAGATGATCTGTCTGTTGTTGAGAGTGGAGTGTTGAGGTCCCCTGCTATTAACGTATTATTATCTATATGTCTCTTCATTCTGGTTAAGAGTTGGCATGTGGGGGCGCCTGGGTGGCGCAATCGTTAAGCGTCTGCCTTCGGCTCAGGGTGTGATCCTGGCGTTCTGGGATCGAGCCCCACATCAGGCTTCTCCACTGGGAGCCTGCTTCTTCCTCTCCCACTCCCCCTGCTTGTGTTCCCTCTCTTGCTGCTGTATCTCTCTGTCAAATAAATAAATAAATGAAATCTTTAAAAAAAAAAAAAGTTGGCTTGTGTATCTGGCTGCTCCCCTTTTGGGGGCATAGATATTTATAATTGTTAGATCTTCTTGTTGGATACACCCTGTAAGAATAATATAGTGTCCTTCTGTATCTCTAACTACAGTCTTTAGTTTAAAATCTAGTCTCTCTGATATGAGAATTGCTACGCCAGCTTTCTTTTGAGGTCCGTTGGCATGAAAAATTGTTCTCCATCCCTTCACTTTCAGTCTGGATGTATCTTTAGTTACAAAATGGGTCTTTTGTAGACAGCATATGGATGGGTCATGTCTTTTTATCCATCTGCAGCCCTGTGCCATTTATGGGAGCATTTAGGCCATTCACATTGAGAGTGATTATTGAGAGAGATGATTTTAATGTTGTTGCCTATGATGTCTTTGTTTCTATAGATTGTAAATTTCTGTTCTGTATCACTCTTGGGGTCTTTTTCCGTTTATAGAACACCCCCTTAATATTTCTTGTAGGGCTGGCTTGATCATCACATATTCTTTCAGTTTCTGCCGGTCTTGGAAGGTCCTCTCTCCATCCATCTGAATGACAGCCTTGCTGGATAAAGGATCCTTGGCTGCATGTTCTTCTCACTTAGTGCTTTGAATATGTCTTTCCAGCTTTTTCTGGCTTGCCAGGTGTCTGTAGACAGGAGTGACGTTATTCTGATGTTCCTCCCTCTGTAGGTGAGGATTCTCTTCCCCCTGGCCGCTTTCAAGATTTTATCTTTGGATCTAAGATTTTCGAATTGTAGTATTATGTGACGTGGTGTTGGTCTGTTCTCATTGATCTTTGGAGGGGTCCTCTCTGCCTCTTGGGTACGAATGCTCGTTTCCTTCTCCAGATTAGATAAGTTCTCAGCTACGGTTTGTTCAAATATCTCTTCTAGACCTCTCTCTTTCTCCACCCCCCCAGGGATGCCGATGATTCTGACATTGGAACGTTTCATTGAGTCCGTAATCTCCTGTAATCTACATTCTTGACATTGGAGGTTTTTAAGCCATGTTCGCTCTTTTTCCTTCTTTTCTATCGTGTCATCTTCCAACTCACTTATTCGTTCTTCTGCCTCGTTTACCCTGGCTGTCATAGCATCCAGTTTAGACTGCATTTGAGTCATAGCATTTTTAATTTCTGCCAGATTCGCTCTCATTTCCGCCCTTAGAGATTCTATATTCTTGTTAATATTTGCATTAATATTTTTTTCATGCCAACACATCATCTTGACCATTGTTACTCTGAACTCCATTTCTGACAATTTGGTTATATCTATATTCATTAGTTCTGTGGCAGAGGCCACAGTCTCTGTTTCTTTCCTTTTTTGGGGTTCCTCCTTGTTCTGTTGAGATGTGGTTAAGGGGACGTACAGAGCCCAAATTATTGACCAGGACCCAGTCAGTGTGCACTTGTTTTATAGGGACCTTAGGGACATGGGCTTCGTATTTTTTCAGCCTGCCTTCTGGCGGAGGGGCCTGCTGCACTGATCCTCAGGCAACCCTCTTTGGGTAGAGTTGCCCTGTCCCCTTTGGGGGGGGGATGGGCACAGTGCTAACCGGTTTTTCCGGGCTTTTGTTCTCTGGCGCCTTTCCCTAGTGGCTTTCTATGGCTCTTCCGAGGGTCAGAGCAGCAGTGACCGTATCCAAACCTCTGTCTTAGAGAGATCGCAGTCTGCTCTTCACTGAGCTCTCGTGGCCCCTCTAACTCCGTTTCTGTTGGTGCTGCTAGAAACCCACAGCGTCCCGGATTGTGTGCCCCATAGCTGCTCTCCCAGTCCTTGTTCCCAGGGCCGGCTTGTCTCTGCCCTTTGTGCTTCTAAAACCGCCAGCCGCCCCGGGTTCCCGCGCACACTCCCGAACTCCCGGTTTCAGTCTGCTTTCTCGGTGGCTACCGGTCCTTGAGTCTGGCCCGCTCCTCAGTGCAGGAGACTTCTGCTTCCTGGCGCCTGAGTGTGGCGGTTCCCTCCCCCTTCTGTTTATCTTCCGATACCTGTGCGCAGAGTCACGGTTTCCTGCTTTGTACCTCGATACCCAGCGCGGAAGATGTTTGTTTGTAGAGATCCAGATGTATCTTCTTACGTCTCAGGTTGATTTCATGGGTATTCAGAATGGTCTGGTAGATATCCAGCTCGATTCAGGGGACCAGCTGAAAAAAGGTCCCCTACTCTTCCGCCATCTTTTTTCCTCTCTCTGAAGCTGTTTTTATTTTTAACAAAAATTAAGTAACTTATAAATGATTAATATTACTGGTGCTGTGTTAAGGTCACCCTTAAATTTGATGATTTACTGGTATGGCTCCATGGGACGTAGAAGAGCTGTTATATGCAGTTACGGTTTATTACTGTGAAAGGATACAAGTTAAAATTGGTAGAAGGAAAGGTGCATTGAGGGAAATTCAATGGAAACTGGGCCTAAGCTTCCAGTGGAGCTGCACCGAGCCATGCTTAGTTCTCTCAGCAGTGAGAGACAACATGTGTGAAGCGCTGTCAGCCAGGGATGCCAGCCAGGGTTGCTCACCTGCATGGTTGCTCTCAGTTACTCAAGACTCTAGCCTCTGTAGTGGAAACAGGTGATAATCATAAGTCCCACTTTAGCATAAACTATGTGGTCAAACTGGAAAACATGGCGCCAGATCTCAGGCATCCAGAAACACTCTTCTCAGGCAGAACATGCCAAGGACTCAGAGCTCAGTTCACATGAGCTTGCAAAGTGCTGAAGGAACAGGCTTTCTTGGAAATTTGCAGGGTTTGGGCAACCCAGACCTGCTGTTGTAGCATTTTACTGCCCAGGTGTATTATTAATTATGTTGCTTATTATATTATATGCTGAGAAGAAATAGACTAAAAATCTTGAAAGGGAGCAAAAGTACAGAGGCAGCAGTGCATATCACATTGCAAATTCAATAGAAATTTCCCTAATTAAAGAGACTAACATAGTAAAACGCATCCAGTTAATTCACTTGCACATTGGTGACAGATTCATTACACTGGTCCAGAGTGGGCAGGGTGTGGTCTGGGGACAAATGCAGCTTGCTGCTTGCTGTGTACTGCTGCTATCTATTGCCTACTGCTAAGAACAGTTTTGCATTTTATAATTGTTTTTTAAGAAATCAAAAGAATAATATGTTTGACACATGGAAATTATATGAAGTTTAAATTGCAGAATCTATAAATAAAGTTAGCTGCTTTTCATTATGCAACAAAAGAGTCGAATATTCGCTATATACCGAATGGCCTACAAAGACTAAAATACTCACCATCTGGCCCTTTAAGAAAATGGTTGCTGACTCCTGGGCTTCCCTTTCTGTAGCATCTGCCCCATCATAGCACTTTCACTGCCATTCATTCATGATGTGAAGTGGCAGAGTGTTACTATTGAATGTAATGTGAAAGTAATCATGGTGGTTTTTACTTTTTGTAGTTTGAGCATTTTAGTTGACAGTGATGTTTACATATTTGTTTGAGTAATATATTCAGGTCCTTTGCCTTCATGCATATTTAATATATCTTAATTTAAAATTATGTTTAAATAAATGATTTTTATAATGAATGATGTTTTTAATCATAGTTCCTAAGAAGCCAGAATCTACCGATGATGAAGAAAAAATTGGAAATGAAGAGAGTGATTTAGAAGAAGCTTGCATTTTGCCTCACAGTCCTATAAATGTGGACAAAAGACCCATTACAATTAAATCACCTAAGGTGAAGTATTCTCTGTGATTTTGAGGCTGGCTGAATAGAAACAAAGCACATAGCAAAGGAACCCATAAGTATTGTCACTTGGTCCTTGATTATCTGTAGGATAGAGAGTGTAGTGGGTTACTGAATGGGTGACATTCCAAGTCACACTTAATGCACTTGACTTACGGTGTCCTGGTCAGATTGATAGCTGGAAAAGTGTTCCCTTTTATGTTTAGTGGTACATTGTATCATTCATTTACCATTCATTCATTGAATGTATACTTTGCTCCATAAACTGTCTTGGTGTCTTAGGCTATTAATATGGATGATAATTTAACTTTGTATGCCATGTATTTTCCAAGGTATGTAAGTATAGAGATTATAAATTCATTTATAAGCCTATTTATTGCATAGTTATTTTTGCCATAAATTACTAAATTTAAAATATCTTACCAATTTTAACCTATTTGCATTTATTTATATTTTATTTGAGTAAGTGTTTTAGAGCTCATATTAATATCAGTAAGGTAAACTAATGGTGAAAACGGTTTTCCTTTGTCAGGATAAATGGCAGCCACTGTTGAGTACAGTTACAGGTGTTCACAAATACAAATGGTTGAAGCAGAATGTTCAGGGTCTTTATCCACAGTCTGCACTCCTCAGTACAATTACTGAATTTGCCCTTAAGGAAGAGCCAGTTGATGTGGAAAAAATGAGAAAGTGCCTACTAAAACAGGTAAAATTTGCTAAGAACATTCTTCTCTGCATAGAATAATATACACAACGCTTAACTGTATGCATTCATATTTTACAGTTGGAGAGAGCAGAGGTTCGTCTGGAAGGGATAGATACAATTTTAAAACTGGCAACCAAAAATTTCTTACTTCCATCTGTACAGTATGCTATGTTCTGTGGATGGCAAAGACTTATTCCTGAGGGGATTGATATAGGGTAAAACTTCATAACATTTGTTTCTTAATTAAGGGACACTGTGGCAACAAAGCATTGTTCTATTGAAGTTTAAAAGTCTGGCAGTATTGTAAGTAATATTCTTTATCTTTGTTTAAAAGGGAACCTCTTACAGATTGTTTAAAGGATGTTGATTTGATCCCACCGTTTAATCGGATGCTACTGGAAGTAACTTTTGGCAAGCTGTATGCTTGGGCTGTTCAGAATATTCGAAATGTTTTGATGGATGCAAATGCCAAATTTAAAGAACTTGGTGAGTTAAAAAAAAAATCTGATGCATAAAAGGCTGTATTAAAATTGCTGTTGAAGCACATTAGCATTATTTTATATTATGTAATTATAATTTAATTATTATATAGCATATAGAATATATAATATGATTAATTATAATATAAGTAATGAAGCACATTAACATTATTTTATAGTTTGGCTCTTAATTATATATTGTAGAAACTTGCAAATGCTGATTTTTGCTCTTTGAGAAGACTTTAATAACTATACATTAGAAAAATAATCTTTAAATATTTTTTTATTTAAATTCAATTTAGTCAATATATAGTGTATTAATTTCAGGGTTACATTAGAGCAATAATCTCAGCTGCTTTAAGCTTTGTCAAATTTTAAACAAAACTTTCAAAATTCAGCAGAAGACACAATTTTGTAGTATTGGAATATAAAGCTTTTTTACGTTTTAACATTTTCATGTGTATCACTGATACCATATGCTCTAAAGTGTATATACTGTATTACTACTTAATTTCTTGGATAGTTTGAGTACCTGCAGAAAAATGCTAGGATTAGTCTTGTGGAAGAGAAGTGAACTATGACTGCTGTGTTTGAAATGAAATGAGTAAGCCACTAGGGACATTTAGAGGAGCAGTGTGATAAGTTTTGCAAATCGGAAATGGCTGTATGTGGATTAATGGTGGTAGGGTTATTGCAAAGTAATGCACAGCTGCCTGATGTCCATACACTTTGGACACCCACTGAAAAACAGAAATTTTATAAAATTGCTACTGCTTTTTGCATCATGTATGTTTTTATATCCACACACAAGAAATTTATGTGGGTGCCAATTCTTTTTAGGTATACAGCCTGTCCCCCTACAAACCATTACCAATGAGAATCCATCAGGACCAAGCCTGGGGACGACCCCACAGGCTCGCTTTCTCCTGGTCATGCTCAGTATGCTCACCCTACAGCATGGTGCAAACAACCTGAACCTCCTGCTGAACTCTGGCACACTTGCCCTCACACAGACAGCACTTCGGCTTATTGGTAGGTTGGCACTGCCTTAAGTCATTTATGAAAATGTCAAGATTTTGCCTTCATGTCTTCTTTCTCTCTCTTTATAAACTTTTTTTAAATTGTAAAATAAAAATAACATAAAATTTAGCCTTTTAACAACTTTATTATTCGGTAGCATTAAGCACATCCATAATGTTGTACAAACATCACTACTGTCTAGTTCCCTAACCTTTTTGTCACCCCAAATGGAAAGCTATACCCATTTAGTGGTGATTCCTGATTGCCAACTCCCCCAGCTTTTGGCAACAACAAATCTGCTTTTTATCTCTGTGGATTTTCCTATTCTGGATATTTCATATTAATGAAATACAATTTTTAGCCTTTTGTATCAGGCTTATTTCACTTAGCATATATCAGTACTTCGTTCCCTTTTATGGCTAAAAAATATTATATTATATGAATATACTACATTTTATTTATCCTTTCATCAGTAGTTGGACATTTGGCTTGTTTCTGTCTTTTGGCCATTGTGAGTAGTGCTGCTAGGAACATTTGTGTACAAGTTTTTGCTTGAACATCTATTTCTAATTATTTTGTTAGGAGTAGAAGTGCAGGGTCGAATGGTAATCCTGTGTTTGGCATGCTAAGGAACCACCAGTCTTTTCCATAGCACTGAAACATTTTCCATCTCCCCCAGCAATGGAAAAGGGTTCCAGTTTCTCTACATCCCCACCAATACCAGTTATTTTCCTTTTTGGGAAGTGGGGGGGCGGGATTGAGGTCATCTCAGTTGATGTGAAGTGGTTTCTCATTGTGGTTTAATTTACATTTTGCTAATGTAAGGACATTGAACATTTTTACACATGCTTGTTGGCCATTTGCATATCTTTCGGAGAAATTTCTATTCAAAACCTTTGCCCATTTTTAAATTAGGTTATTTGCCTTTGTGTTGTTGAGTTGGAGGAATCTTTTACATGTTCTGGATACTAGACCATTAGCAATTACATGATTTGAAGATACCCAGAACCCCATTCTGTGGGCTGTGTTTTACTTTGATGCACAGAAGTTTTAAATTTTGATGAAATCCAATTTATCTTTCTTTTGTTACTAGTGCTTTTGATGTCATGTTCAAGAAACCATTGCCAACCCAGATAATGAGGATTATTCACTGTGTTTTCTTTTTTTAAGTTTTGTAGTCTTGGTTCTTATGGTCTTTAGTCCATTTCTAGGCAGTTTTTAATATGGTGTGAGGTAAGGACTCCTTTTATTTCTTTCGGTTATCTAGTTGTCCTAGTACCATTTGTTGAAAAGACTCTTCTTTTCCTGTCTTGGCACCCTTGTCAAAAATCATTTGACTGTAAATACTTTGGTTTATTTCTGGACTCTTATTTGGTTGGTCTATGTGTCTATCATTATTCCAGTACCACATTGTTGTGAACGCTAGCTTTGTGTTAAGTTTTGAAATAAAAAAATGAGTTTTCCAATTTTTTTTTTTCCTTAAGATTATTTTGGCTGTTTGGGGTCCTTAGGATTTCTATATGAATTTCAGGGCTAGCTGCAAAAAGTAGCTGTTGGGATTTTCTAGAGGTTGTATTGAATCTGTAGATTGTGTTGGGAAGTATTGCTATCTTAACAAATATTAAGTCTTTCTTTCCATGAATGTGTGATGGCTTTGTATTTACTTAAGTCTTCTTTCATTTCTCTGAGCAGTATTTTATAGTTTTATAGTTTTTTTTTTTAAAAGATTTTATTTATTATTTGACAGAGAGAGACAGCGAGAGAGGGAACACAAGGGGAGTGTGAGAGGGAGAAGCAGGGAGCCCGATGCAGGGCTTGATCCCAGGACCCTGGGATCATGACCTGAGCCGAAGGCAGATGCTTAATGACTGAGCCACTCAGGCGCCCCTGTAGTTTTATTGTTAATCAGGGTAATTCTGGCTTCATAGAGTTAGTTAGGAAGTGTTGCCTCCTATTCTGTTTTTAGAAGAGTTAGAGTATTGGTATTAATTTTTCTTTAAATGTTTGGTAGAATTCACCAGTTAAGCCATCTGGTTCTGGGTTTTTCTTTGTTGGGAGGTTTGATTACTGATTCAATGTCTTTACTTGTTACAGTTCTATTCGTGTTTCCTGTTTCTTCTTGAGTCAGTTCAGATAATTTGTTTCTGGGAATTTATCCATTTCACCTAGGTTAGCTACTGTGTTGGTGTATAGTTGTTCATAATACTCTCGTATAGTTCTTTTTATTTCTGTAGAATCAGTAGTAATGTCCCCAGTTTCATTTCTGGTTTTAGTTATTGGCATCATCTCTTTTTTCTTAATCTACTGAAAAGTTTGTCAATTTTGTTGATATTTTCCAAAAAACCAACTTTTGGTTTTGTTGATTCTGTTGTGTTGTTGTTTTTTAATTCTCTATCTCTGCTCTAGTCTTTATTATTTCTTCCTTCCTACTAACTTTGGGTTTATTGTACTCTTATTTTTCTAGTTCCTCCAGGTGTAGTTACTAATTTGAGATTTTTCTTCCTTTGTAATGTATGCATTTATAGATATAAATTTCTACCTTGGCACTGTTTTTTGTGCATCCCATAAGTTTTGGTATGTTGTGCTTTTGTTTTCATTTGTCTCAAACTATTTTTAAATTTCTCTTGTGATTTCCCCCCCCCTTTGGGGATTAATGTAATTTAATTTCCATATACTTGCGAGATTTCTAGTTTTCCTTCTGTTACTAATTTCTAATTTCATTCTGTTGTCAGAGAACATAATTTGTATGCTTATAGTGTATTTCAATTTATTGAGACTTGTTTTATGGTCTAGCATGTGGTCTATCCTGGAAAATGTTCCATGTACCCTTAAGAAGATTGGATATCCTCCTCTTTTTGAGTTTTATGTATATATGTCTGTTAGATCTGATTGGTTTATGATGTTCTTTGCGTGAAATCTGAGATACTGCAAGGCTAGTGTTCCAAGCCCAAGCGAAAAGCAAGGCTTTCTCTAAGCTCTTTGATCTTGTCAATCTTTGTGTCCACATGACCCATTCAAAAATACGCATCAGGCTAGAAAAAAATCAACCTCTGTGAGCCAGACATTTGATTTCTTAAGACCGTATTAACAATTAAAAAATGCTTAAAAAATTCTCAAAAATTGCCTCTCTTTTTATGTTATCTCCCTTTTTTTCCGGAGAATCCAATAGATAAAAGTCATAGCACAAATCATTAATTATGGAGGCTTTTGTTTAGAGTTTAAATTTGAACCTGCCTACTGGGTGCAGAAAGCAACGGAGTCATGTCCCATCAATACATATCTATATTTACCAGTTTCCTTGATCAGGGTTATTTTTCTTTCGTATAAGAAATTATAAGTGTATAATTTTTTATATTAATTTTATGTATGCATCCTGATACAAAAGAGCCACAAAAACACAAAACCACTTAAAAAAAGATCCCCTTTTTTTCTTATTGCAAATGTATTCAAACCCTTTGCAGTAAATTTGGTATTTGCAGGGTTAACATTATAGCTGCCAGGGGAGATCCTAGCCAGAATGCAATCCCTGCCCTTCTTAGGGCCTCACTGAGGCACCACTGGGTTGGGCTGAAGAAAAGAATATTTTTTGCGCCAGTAAAGCTGGGGAAAAGCTTTACTTTATCTAAAGCTTTGCTCCAGCCCTGGGAATTGAATAACCTTTTTTTCTCTGTTTTGGAGAAGAGAGGATCATGAACTTTGTACATTTTTGACCCATCCAAGCCCACCTTTGGGAATGTTTGGGCACCTTTTCCTTCCCTTTGGAAGAGCAGACAAAGACCGAAGGAGTTAGTAGGGCTGTGCCCCCTCACATTAGCCAGCAAGGCCAAAGCAGCCAAGGGGATCCATCATGCTGACTCCTAGGGTTCAATTTACTATTTTAAAATCCGTTCCTAAATTTTACTTCTTGTAGCTGATAGCTCAACTTCTGTTTTATACTACGGATGATTTCGTAGCAATCAGGGACCAAATACTCATCATGCTCCACACCTTCATTCTTCCTTTTACCAAACAGTCCTTTTGCAATATTTCAGCAAGTTGGGGTTGTTCTGGAGAATCCCATTGCTGCCATCCCTGTGCTAGGGTCCTTAAGACCACTCCCAGATTCAGTGATTTGTGAGGAGGCCTTACCAGACTTGGTATATAGTCACACTGAGGGCTAAGGTTTACTATAGTGAAAGACGAGAAAGCAAAATCAGTGAAGGGAGGGCACATGGGAAAAGTCTGGGAGAAACTGACATGGGTCCTCTCCTCGTGGAGTCACACAGGATGAACTTAATTCTCTCAGCAAAGAGTTGTGACTACATGTGTGAAGTGTTGTCTACCTGGAAAGTTCATGAGAGACTCAGCACCTGGAGTTTGCACTGGGGCAGGTTAAGTTGGCATCTCTGCCTGGCACATACGCAAGTTCTAGACCACCAGTGGGAAGCAGGTTTCAGCAAAAACCACATTGTGCAGACAGTTTAGGCACAGCGAAGCTTCTTATCAGTTAGGAGTGAGGCCTCTTATCAGTTAGGGAAGGGTGGGAGCCCTCCTGATATCGAGGTTCCCAGACGCCAACTGAGGGGCTGCCTTGCAAACAGCCCTTCCTCAGGCCTACTGTTCTTACCTCTTTTCTGCATGGTACCATAATTAAAGTTGGTTAGTTTCTTTTTTTTTTTTAATGTTTTTTTATTATATTATGTTAGTCACTGTACAGTACATCCCTGGTTTCCAATGTAAAGTTCGATGATTCATTAGTTGCGTATAACACCCAGTGCACCATGCAATATGTGCCCTCCTTACTACCCATCACCAGTTTATCCCATTCTCCCGCCCCCCCCTTCCCTCTGAAGCCCTCAGTTTGTTTCTCATAGTCCATAGTCCCTCATGCTTCATTCCCCCTTCTGATTACCCCCCTTTCTTTATCCCTTTCTTCCCCTACCGATCATCCTAGTTCTTATGTTCCATAGATGAGAGAAATCATATGATAGTTGTCTTTCTCTGCTTGACTTATTTCACTTAGCATTATCTCCTCCAGTGCCGTCCATGTTGCAGCAAATGTTGAGAACTCGTTCTTTCTGATAGCTGAGTAATATTCCATTGTATATATGGACCACAACTTCTTAACTAGTCATCTGTTGAAGGGCATCTCGGCTCCTTCCACGATTTAGCTATTGTGGACATTGCTGCTATGAACATTGGGGTGCATATTGGCCTTCCCTTTACTACGTCTTTATCTTTTGGGTAAATAACCCAGTAGTGAATGGCTGGGTCATAGGGTAGCTCAATTTTTAACTTTTTAAGGGACCTCCACACTGTTTTCCAGAGTGGCTATACCGACTTGCATTCCCACCAACAATGTAGAAGGGATCCCCTTTCTCCACATCCTCTCCAGCAATTATTGTTTCTTGCCTTGTCAATTTTTGCCATTGTGACTGGCGTAAGGTGGTATCTTAGTGTGGATTTGATTTGAATTTCCCTGATGGCTAATGATTTTGAACATTTTTTCATATGTCTGTTAGCCATTGTATGTTATCATTGGAAAAGTGTTCATATCTTCTGCCCATTTTATGATTTGTTTATTTGTTTCTCACATATTGAGTTTGAGACGTTCTTTGTAGATCTTGGATACCAGTCTTTTATCTGTAGCATCATTTGCAAATATCTTCTCCCATTCCGTGGGCTGCCTCTTAGTTTTTTGGACTGTTTCCTTGGCTGTGCAGAAGCTTTTTATCTTGATGAAGCCCCACAAGTTCATTTTATCTTTTGTTTCTCTTGCCTTTGGAGATGTGTCATGAAAAAGGTTGCTTTGGCCGATGTTGTAGAGGTTGCTGCCTATGTTCTCCTCTAGGATTTTGTTGGATTCCTGTCTCACATTGAGGTCTTTCATCCATTTGGAGTTTATCTTTGTGTATGGTGTGAGAGAGTGGTCAAGTTTCATTCTTTTGCATGTAGCTGTCCAATTTTCCCAGCACCATTTATTGAAGAAACTGTCTTTTTTCCACCAGATGTTTTTGTCTGCTTTGTCAAAGATTAGTTGCCCAAAGAGCCGAGGGTCCATTTCTAGGTTCTCTATTCTGTTCCATTGGTCTGTGTGTCTGTTTTTGTGCCAGTACCCATGCTGCCATGATCACAGCTTTGTAGTACAGCTCGAAATCCGGCATTGTGATGCCCCCAGCTTTGTTTTTCCTTTTCAACAGTTCCTTGGCGATTTGGGGCCTTTTCTGGTTCCATACAAATTTAAGGGCTGTTTGTTCCAGTTCTTTGAAAAATGTCATCGGTATTTTGATCAGGATAGCATTTAAAGTGTAGATTGCTCTGGGTAGCATGGACATTTTAACTATGTTAATTCTTCCGATCCATGGGCATGGAATATTTTTCCATCTTTTTATGTCTTCTTCAATGTCTTTCAAGAGTGATTTATAGTTTCTAGAATATAGATCCTTTACGTCTCTGGTTAAGTTAATTCCAAGGTAACGTATGATTTTTGGTGCTATTGTAAATGGGATGGATTCCCTAATTTCTCTTTCTTCAGTCTCATTATTCGTGTATAGAAATGCAACTGATTTCTGAGCATTGATTTTGTATCCCGCCACATTACTGAATTGCTCTATAACTTCTAATAGTTTGGGCGTGGATTCTTTTGGGTTTTCCATAGAGAGTATCATGTCATCTGCAGAGAGAGACATTTTGACTTCTTCTTTGCTGATTTGGATACCTTTGATCCCTTTTTGTTGTCTGATTGCTGTTGCAAGGACTTCTAGTACTATGTTGAATAATAGTGGCGAGAGTGGGCATCCTTGTCGTGTTCCTGATCATAAGGGAAAGGCTTCCAGCTTTTCCCCATTGAGAATGATATTTGCTGTAGGCTTTTCATAGATGGTTTTTATGAGATTGAGAAATGTACCCTCTATCCCTACACTCTGAAGGGTTTTAATCAAGAAAGGATGCTGTATTTTGTCAAATGCTATTTCTGCATCTATAGAGAGAATCATATGATATTTGAATTTTTCTTTCTGGATAAAATCTAAGACACTGATAGATTTGTGAATGTTGAACCACCCTTGCATCCCAGGGATGAATCCCACTTGGTCATGATGGATAATCCTTTTAATGTACTGTTGGATTCTCATTGTTAAACATTTAGGTGGTTATCTTTTGTTTTTCTATTCTAATAAAAATATGTGGTGAGTGTTTTTCTAACTTAAATTTTTGGAGGGGGTTGCATAATTCCTAGAAGTAGAGCAAATGTCTCTGTTGCTTGTTTTATATCTTACATCTTCAGATACATATTTATATATTTGGTTCTCATTTTAAATTCTCATCAATAAATCCTTCATGGTTTTATTGTATTGGTTACACGATGGATTCTTTAAAATTATCTTCATAAATTTTGAAAAAGTGTATTAAGATTAGGAAGTTGTAACTACTTACTAGCTCAGCTGCTGTGTTTGATGCTCTGATAGGTCCTAGTTGTGATAATGTTGAAGAGGATATGAATGCTTCTGCCCGAGGAGCTTCTGCTACAGTTTTGGAAGAGACAAGGAAGGAAATGGCTCCTGTGCAGCTTCCAGTTTCAGGGCCAGAACTGGCTGCCATGATGAAGATTGGAACCAGGGTCATGAGAGGTGTTGATTGGAAATGGGGTGATCAGGTACTCAGATTTGATTTTAAACACATTAGCCACACATTAGTCACCATCCTTACTTGGATGCTATCAGTGGGTGGAAATTGGAGTAAATAACTACTTTAACTTAGGGCCTATGCAATTGACAGATGATGTAGTTGGTGATGTAGTTAGTTCCTGGGCAGGTGAATGGCAAAATAAATAGAGAGTAACAGTGGTTGTAGGGGCACCTCAGGTAGGATCAGGTCTTCAAAGGGTGGCGGCTGTTTTCAGAAAGACTCCTTGTCACAGGCTCAATTTGAGGGGCAGCCCAGAGTAGGGCAAGAGTAAGCAAGAGAGAGCAAACCTCATCTTAGTAATTGTGTTCTGAAAGCTGTGAGGCAGGAAAACCCAGATGCTTCTTCTGGGAGCCAATGGCCATGTGCCCATTAAGTGCCCAACCTTGCAGTTTTAGGTGTTCCAGTTGGGCAGTGGCTGTTTCTCCTTGCAGCACATCAATCCCAAGCTTCTGTCAGGTCTCACGAGGTAGAGATTGTGGGGGCTGGTATCTGTGTCATTACCATAGTCACTACTGAAGGACAGTGCTCACCTTCCTACAGTGTGGTAGCATTCTTGGCATCTCTAGGTTTTCTCAGCCTCATTTTTAAGCATGGGCCTCATCAGAATCATCTCAAAAGTGTCCTATAACAGGTAGCAGCATCCTAAAAACAGCTTTCACTCATAGAAATGAGAGTTGGAGTTTCCACTTTAGGTTCCAGAGGGAAAACTGAAGAATAAGAGGAAAGGAAGAGATGCGGGTGCTTGTTTCAGGTTTCTGGTGTTTCGAAGCCCTGTGGGGGATCGAGGGAGCCAAGGAACAGGGCCCGAGGACTAGACTGGAAAGCCTCATCTCTGCATTGGCTTAGGGAGGATGCTAATCAAGACGATGCTTTTCACACTTAACTCTTTCGTAAGGGAGCATAAGCAAGTTATTTCCTGATGTTTGATTTATGGTAATGATGTGAGCTGTGCATGTTGCAGCTGTGCATGTTTGGAGCAGTCTGTGGGCACAAAGTCTGCACAGTAACATAGCATTCCTTAAAGGCTTTGTCTGTGTGACAAAACAGGTGTACGCCCTCTTAACTAATCTTTGTTTTGGCTTCCTCAGGATGGACCTCCTCCTGGTCTTGGCCGTGTGATTGGTGAACTGGGAGAGGACGGATGGATCAGGGTCCAGTGGGACACAGGCAGCACCAACTCCTACAGGATGGGGAAGGAGGGGAAGTATGACCTCAAGTTAGCAGAGCTGCCGGCCTCCACACAGCCCTCAGCAGAGGACTCGGACACAGAGGATGACTCTGGTCGGTGCCTTGGGGCTCTTTAGTCTGGGGCAACCTGGAAAGCTGTGTGCTAATGACAGCTGGTCATCTTTTTCATCTGGGAATGAGAACGGTGTTAGGACTCAGCTGTGGACCGTGGTCTGTAGTTTTGGACTTGCCCCTGAAGGTTCAGTTTAAATAAGCCCCAGGTAATGCTGATGCAGGAGTTAAAAGCATGGCTCTGGTAACTGGCAGCCTAGCTGGATTTGACTCTCTTGCTCCCTTTGGGGACAGTGAAGTATGGTTTGGCAGTGCAGGGCTTGCTATGTCTTTACCTCTGGTGGACTTTCTTGGTTGGCTCTGAGCCTGTGTCTGAGGTAGTGAGCCAGTGCCTGGTGGACTAGGAATATTATGGAGTTAGTACTGTATTGTCTTAAAGAAACCCGAGGTGAGAATTTGGAGTGAACCTAGAAAGTTAAATCCTATCTAAGGAGATCCAGGGTTGTGGGAGGAGCACTTTATGACATTTTTAGATGTGTCCAACAGACGTTGGGATGTATGAATGAAGCTTCCCACAGCTGGTCTCAGTGAGACTGTCTAGGAGGCCAGGGTGGATTCTTGGGCTCAGGTGCTGGCTGTATGCACTGCATAGTCAGGCTTTGGAAGTCATTTGTATGGTCAGGGGAGGCTGAGCTCAGTAGAGAATGGGTGGTGTGGAGAGTGGAAAAGGCTGTGTTCCATCCATGTCACTTGTGGGGGTCCAGGCCCCCTCAGCTGTGAACAGATGATGCCTCCCTTTTGGGGCTATTGGGAGTACCATATGTGAAAGCTGGAGTCTCGCATAGATGATCAGGGCTGGTTTTGTTTTTACTCAGGGAAGTCAGGGCCTGAGCAGAGCTGGCTAAGTGAAAGAACTGTGGCTCTGCTGTTACATGCCTCTTTGTCAGAAAGTCAGTGCCTTGGACACACGACGAGCCTTTGGTTCCCCTCCATGGCACAGGCACTTACATCTTCATCCAGGGCATAGCTACCTTGTCAGCAAGCAGCTCTTGACATTTGATAAGTTGTCTTTCTAAAAGAGTAAATCCTTGAGATTGTTTTAGTGCTTCTGAGCTATGTGCAGAGATCGTTTTAAAAAAGTAAACTCTAATTTAGAAGGCTTATTTCCTTTGAGGAAAGTGGGGGCAGAGATGATTAGTGTGTTTAGTGCATTCTGAATTCCATCTTTTCTTATAAAGAGCTATTTCCCTTTCCACACTAAAAATTGTGATAGTTAATTCCTTAAAAGACTGGGTTATTAAAATCCCATGAATCACATGCAGGGACATTTTCCAGTTCTATTTGGGAGTGTAGGTTCTTACTTTGATACTTTTTTCCAGAAGCTGAACAAATTGAAAGGAACATTCATCCCACTGCAATGATGCTTACCAGTACTGTTAATTTATTGCAAACTCTTTGTCTCTCTGCTGGAGTCCACGCTGAAATCATGCAGAGTGAAGCCACCAAGACCCTGTGTGGACTGCTGCGAATGTTAGTGGAAAGTGGAACGACGGACAAGACATGTATGCAATGAATAGTTGTGGGCCTACAGAGCACTGGGGCTATGCATTTGGTGTGTGTGTGTGTGTGTGTGTGTGCGCGCGCATGTGGGTGTGTGCATGTGGGTGAGTGTGCGTGTGTAGCAGTGTCCTAGGGCTGGCATAACAACTTACCTCAAATTTGGTTCTTTTGCTTGGGCTGCCACATGAAAGTACCATATACCTGGGTGGCCTAAATTTTTTTTCTCCCTGTTCTGGAGGTTAGCAGTTCAAGATCAAGGTGCCAGCAGGGCTGGTTCCTTCTGAGAGCTGTGAGGGAAGGATCTGTTCTAGGCCTCTCCCCTAACTTCTGGTAGTTTGCTGGCAATCTTTGGCATTCCTTTGTTGATTACTGCCCTCAGCTTCACCTGAGTGTGTGTCTGTCTCCAAATCTCACCTTTTTATTAGGACACTAGTCATAATTGGATTAGGGACCCACCCTAATCTAGTTTAACCTCTTCTAAACAGTTTACATCTTCCATGGCCTGGTTTCCAAATAAGTCGCATTCTGAGATACCAGGGTTAGGACTTCAACATACTGCTTTTGGGAGGGGGAGGACACAGTTCTGCCCATAACAGAGTTATGGAGCCTCAGATTTTTGGAGACCAGAAGTCCAAAATCAAGGTTTTGGCGGGGCTGCGTTCTCTGCAGAGACTTCAGGAGAGAATCCTTTCTTGTCTCTTCCACCTCCAGGCTGTCTTGGCTTGAGGCCACAGCCTCAATGAGGCTCTGCCTCATTTTCACACAGAGGACTGCCCTGTGTCTCTTTGTGTCCTTTTCTGCCTTTTATAAAGACTTTCATAGGGTTTAAGGTCCACCCTTATTCAGTACAGTGTCATCTCAATCCTTACCTTCAGTACATCTGCAAAGAATTTATTTCCAAATAAAGTCACATTCTGAGGTTTTGGGTGAACATGAATTCTGGGGGATACAGTTCAACCCACTGAAATGTTTGTATGTGAATGTAAATGTGTTTAAATGTGGAGAGAATGAGTTGACGAAGTGGGAGGAGTCAGTGTGTGTTTAAGTGTGAGGATGCTTTTGAGTATGTGAGTGAGTCTGAGTGTGAGTGTGCGAGTTTGTCTCTGAGACTATTTGAGTGGCTACAGGTATGAGTGTGAAGTGGAAGTGAGTGTGAATGTGTGTGAGTAGCTGGGTGTGTTTGTTGATGAATAATTATGAGTGATTGTGTGTGCGTATATCAGTGACTGTGAGAATGAGCATGTGATTGTGGTAGGGTGTGACTGTGTAGAAATTGATGTGTTTGTGAGTGTGTGAGTGTGATTGAGTGCAGTCATTAACATGTGTCTGAAGGCGGTGCCCCTGGGAGCCTGGAGAGCAGGAGAGCTGGGCCTTGGCAGGCGGGCCTCTGCCAGGAAAGAGTGGAAGCCCCGGGGTGCCCATGAGCGGAGCCTGGAAGCCAGGAGGAGCAGACAGGGTCAGTTGCGTCAGTCAAATTGGATAAACCTCACGAAAGCCTCCTAGTCTTGTTCTATTAATGCAGACTTCTTAAACTTGGATTGGAAATTTGTGGTGCAGATTAAATGTAAACAAGATCATGGGAAATATTGAAAACACATGAGGTTATAAAAAAATACACAAGATGCACTCTTCCTAGTAACTGCAATTTGAATAGTGAGTCATTTTCTTACTGTCTAGAAATAATAAGTACATGAAACTTCTTAACTGGTTTGAGTTACTCATGTACTTTAAAGGTTTTAAGAGTGTTGTAAAGTGTTCCTTGAGCTAACTGCAGGGTCTTCTCCCACTGCTCTCACTTTGAATGAGTGAAATTGTAATATATTTGTAAAGTAGGTTATTTTTGAAAATAACATGGTAGGTAAATTAAAAGTGTAGATTGTACTGAGTATTTATTTCTAGAAATTTGGTACCAAGCTAGTTTGTTTCATTCTGGCAGCTTCCCCGAACAGGCTGGTGTGCCGGGAGCAGCACCGGAGCTGGTGCACGCTGGGCTTCGTGCGGAGCATTGCGCTTACACCACACATGTGTGCTGCTCTCAGCTCCCCACAGTGGATTGCCCTGCTCATGAAGGTCGTGGAGGGACATGCACCTTTCACCGCCGCCTCGCTGCAGCGGCAGGTAATTGTGCTGCTGGGCTGATCCTGCTCAGTGTGAGTTTTGGGACTGTATGACCCCCTTAAGAGGTGGCATCAAGATGCCAGTGCTCCCAGTCATTATAATTAGGTGCTTGTACTCAATAATGCGTGCAGAAAAGAACTGGAACCAACCCAAAGTAGATTTTCTAGTGCAAAGGGCTGAAGTTTTTGATTATTTTAAATTGATTAAGTTGCTAAACTGTAGTTGACTTGCTTGTTTTTGAAGTGGTAAATCCTGCCAGCTGCCCTTATGTGCTTCAGAGGAGTTGTAGTATAATTGTCTTTAGAAGATTAAGCTGAAAAGAAGTATTTTTTAATTAAATAAATATCTGTTTCTGTAATGTACCTTTTCTTAATACCTGATAATCTATATCTTTAATTAACATGGGTGTAATTATCTGGCTATAAAATAATGAATATCTGAGTTTTCACATAATTGCATTATAGGAACAAAAAAAAGAAAGTAAAAATCTGTTATTTCTTAATCTAAAATCACAGATAGTGGTTTTCTTTAATGTTTCCCATTTTAAATGGTCTTTTATCAGATCTTAGCTGTGCATTTACTGCAAGCAGTGCTTCCATCATGGGACAAGACCGAAAGGGCAAGGGATATGAAGTGCCTTGTGGAAAAGCTGTTTGGTTTCCTGGGCAGCTTGCTCACCACCTGTTCTTCAGATATCCCATTCCTCAGAGGTGGGCAGCTCTCCTTATTTGTGTCCTGGTTAAGTGAGTAGGGCACTCTGTAGCTCCTCTCTCATATATCTATTTCAGAATCTACTCTGAGGCGGCGGAGGGCACGCCCACAGGCCTCTCTGACCGCCACCCATAGCAGCACCCTGGCAGAAGAGGTGGTGGCGCTACTCCGCACACTTCACTCCCTGGGTCAGTGGAATGGACTCATAAACAAGTACATCAACTCTCAGCTCCACTCCGTCACCCGCAGCTGCACAGGAAAGCCATCGGAGGGGGTGGGTGCTGTGTTTTAAGATCTGGTAATTTTTTTCTGTAAGATGTTGATTTAAATTTTAAATTATCTTTTTAAGTGACATGTATTTTGTTTAAAGATATTTTAAAATATATTTTACTGGGATAGGCTGGTGATGGGTATTAAGAAGGGCGCATATTGCATGGTGCACCGGGTGTTATATGCAAATAATGAATCATGGAACACTACATCAAAAACCAAGGATATACTGTATGGTGACTAACATAACATAATAAAAAATTATTATAAAAATATTTTACTGGAAATAACTATTGAAGAAACTAGTATAAAAATGAACTTGGCTTAGCTGTAAATGTGTAAGAAATAGGCAGCACCCTGGGCTCTCTTCTTCAAGCTGGCTATTTGTCTGCATTAGGCCCAGTTAGAGGACTACTTTCCAGACTCTGAAAACCCCGAGGTAGGGGGCCTCATGGCAGTCCTGGCTGTGATCGGAGGCATCGATGGTCGGCTGCGCCTGGGGGGACAAGTCATGCATGATGAGTTTGGAGAAGGCACGGTGACTCGCATCACCCCGAAGGGCAGAATCACTGTACAGTTCTCAGACATGCGGATGTGTCGTGTTTGCCCATTGAATCAGCTGAAACCAGTAGGTGAACTTGTGTTCAATTACTTAGTAATTAAGGCAGAGGAGTTTTATACTAGAACTGGGTTCTAACTTCAGTGCGGGAATGAACTTGATTTTCATGGTTCATGTCTACCATCTAGGAAGCTATGCAACCTGAGGAAAGCCATCTATCTATCTTCACTTGTTTGCTTTGTGCCCCTATGATAAATAGGGCCTGTCTCATGCTGTTACATGGATTAGTAGTTCATGTCTTATTTTAGCTGAAAAAGACATAAAAGGGCATTGGCAACATAGAAGGTACTTGTAACTATGTTTTAATTATTGTAAAATGCAAATTTTGAAGTTTATTTTTTATTAAACAACTCAAATTTTAAAGAAACCTAAAGGTGATTCCTTAAAAAATGACCTTTCTTCACGTAGAAAATGCTTATTAATTGTGTTGAGTGACATAACTTTATGTAGCAGCTACTGTTATATTAAATCTGTGAATTAGGGATGTTTAGGGAAAGTGAGTGATTTATATTACTTTGATGTGTATCTTCCTGTAAAATACTGTTTTTGATTATTACAGAAATGAAAATATACATGTTGTAGAAAATTTGAAATGCATAGAAAATGTCTAAGAATATAATAACCACCACTCTGATGTAATTATTGTTCACAAGTTGTTAAAGAAAAAATCAGTTTAGGTTATGTTTACTGTACATATAAATCTCTATTTTGCCTTTAATGTTATCTTTTAAAATGATTATTCTCAGATATAAGAAGACTTATGGATATGTGTGATAATTTCAGAATTAAGATTCATGGTTATGATAATTTTCAGAGCATTTCATTTGCTTATTTCACCGAACAGACTTTGAAGGTTTCTGTGTTCTTGCTTTAGCTCCCTGCTGTGGCATTCAGTGTCACCAACCTGCCCTTCACAGAGCCGATGCTGTCTGTCTGGGCTCAATTGGTAAACCTTGCTGGGAGCAAATTGGAAAAGCATAAAGTAAAGAAATCACCTAAACAGGGTTTTGCAGGTCAGTATGTGGTGCTTCTTAATGGAACAGCTACAGTCTTAACTGGTATTGCTTGGACAATGTTTGGCATTTTGTCAGAGCAAGTTCCTGCTCCTGCCAAAGTCTTTGGGTTTCAGTGGATTGACCATTTGTTAAGTTATGGTGGGCATGAAACCTTGAGCATGGTGATAAGAGTGTGCAATACAAAGAATGACAGCATCGGTGGGAGCAGCCCCTGAGGAGCCCCAGGTTCCACCTCAAGCCTGTTTTCCAGTGCCAGCATTTATTCTGAATAAGCTTTTTGAAGAGGAATCTGTGTTCTCTCTCCCTTCCTATTAACCCCCCAGCCATGGCCCTTAGGCCCAATTGCCTTTCAGGAGCTTTGCTCTTGACTTCATCACTGCCAGACTCAGTAAGGCCTGCATGTTTGGACCTGCCTTGCTTGCTTCATATCTGTGGACGTTGGGCTAAGACCAAGGTCACCTGTGCTTAAAGCCTTCCTTCCTTTGGTCTGGAATACTGCTCCCTGAATTTTCCTTACACTGCCCTTTGCATGTTCTTTGAGATTTCTTCTCCCTGACTATTCTTTGCACGTTGGAAATTCTTATGGTTTTCTTCATAACTTCTGGCTCATTGTACCCACACTTACTGAGTTTTCTCACCCATTTCTCCATATTTCTGTGATTGCTGCTACAGCTACTACAAATCATGATAGTGACCACCTTTAACTCTGGATATCCAGTTCACATCTCTGGCTAGAAGGCCATGTGCACGTACACCACAGCATGTTCAGAATTCCACTAACCTTGTCCCTTGATCCCCGTTTCCCATCACAGTGAATAACCTGCCTGCCAGGCATTCAGGCTTGATGCCTGAAAGACACCTATGCTCCTCCATCCTCTTCCATCCCACATTGCTATGCTGCCTTCTGTGGCCTCCAACATGTCCTGCTTGAAATACTGTTGCCACAACTATAGCCCAGCTAAGTTCTTGTGTTCTCCCTGCATCTTTGTGGCAGCTCTCTTAATTTCCTCCTCAGTTGGCTGTCAGGCACCACTGCAGTCATTTGTTTAGCTAAGACTCCAGGGAGTGTCACGATCTTGTTAAAGAACTGTATGTTGTGAGTGTCCAACAAAACTGTCTTGGAGGAGTCTTGGCAAGAAAAGGTGAAACTGTTTTGTTTGTCACATAGGTATCTGGTTGAAATTTCAGCAATGTGGGAAACGTTTGATTATACTAATAATAACTAACATGGATCTAACTGTGTTAAACCATTTAATTCTCACCCCTATTCATCAAAGTAGCTGCATGGGGAACAGGAAAAGGGGAAGACCTGGGGGAGGTAGAGGATGCTTATCCAGAAACACTCATCATAACACTGGGAAAGACCAGTCCTTCATTACTGACAGTATTTGGCATGGCCAGCTAATTCCCACAGGGCAGGGCATTGTTTATGCCACTTTGCAGCCATGGCACTGCAGTGCAGGGAGCAGAATACCTTCCCTAAGGCCACTGAGCTGGTGAGGGGAAGAGCCCAAGCAGGGTGTGTCATTCCCGCGGAGTCCTTTTCTCCCACAGGACAAGTAGACCTGGATCTGCTGAGGTGCCAGCAGTTAAAACTGTACATCCTGAAGGCGGGTCGTGCACTGCTTTCCCACCAGGACCAGCTCAGGCAGATCTTGTCTCAGCCAGCTGTTCAGGAGGTCACAGCTGCTCATACCGGTATGTTTTTAAGGAAGCTCTTATAGATCTGTAGGGAAGGCAGGTACTCCCATAGAAAATGGCAAAAGACATGAGTAAATAGTCCATGAAAGGTAAACAGAGATGGCTTCTAAATATATGAGAAAGATGTGCAATGTGGCCACTAATCAATGAAGTGCAAATGACAGTGTCATTGTCTTATAAGACAAAAAAGATTGAAGGGATCTGGCGGTAAGGGAGGAAAAACAGTGCTCTCCTGTTTTGTTATTTAAAGTGTGGCCCATGGACCAGCAGCATTGATGGCACATAGGACTGTGTTAGACATGCAGACTCTCAGGCTGCACCCCAGACCTAAGAAATCAGAGTTTGCATTTTAATAAGGCCCTCAGGTGGTTTATACACATACAAAATAGTACTGCTTTAACACATTGCTAGTGGGAATTTAAGTTTGTATAACCATCTAATGGGCGTTTAAGGAAATGTTACCCTTTAAAATGCATACACACACACACACACACACACACAGAGCTATATCTGTATCTCTCTATTCTCTGTATCTTTCCATTGACCTGTGAGTCATCTTGTGGGAATTTATCACATGAAAAGGCATGAAGATACGTGTTTATGGTGCTCATTATGGCCTTTTTGTTGGTATTGTTTTTAGGTTGAAAACTGGAGACACCTAAATGCCTATTATTGAGTGGTGTATCCACACAGTGGAATGCCACGGCATCATTCACAATGATGATACATATATATGTTCATTGCCATGGAAATGTGAAAATGATAAATAAAAAAGCACATTGCTGTG
This sequence comes from Ursus maritimus, assembly GCF_017311325.1. Lineage (NCBI taxonomy): Eukaryota > Metazoa > Chordata > Mammalia > Carnivora > Ursidae > Ursus > Ursus maritimus. Next base: position 464,039 of record NW_024425230.1, read on the forward strand.
TATATCTCTTTGTAGATATACCATAGATTCATCTGCTTACTAAACTGTGACAGTGGAATTTCAGCTGACTCTATGTTCTTTATACTTTTCTATAAGTTCAGTTTTGTAGCATAACCTTATATCACTTTGAATAGGAAAAAACCCCAATATGAAATATTTTCTTGATCATCTGCTATTAAAAGATATGTACTGAAGTATTATGGGGAGTAAGATAGTCCTTATTTATGATCCCAAACTCTCTGGGGTCAGAGTGAGAAGGGAAAATGAATGCAGATGGCTCTGTGCAGAATATGATGCCAGCGCACTGCGAAATGTGTAATGGCAGTTCCACGGGTGTCTTGGGGACACCAGTGGTTGAGGGCTGGGGAGGGCAGCTTCTGAAGGGTGTGGCAAACCCTAGGTGTAGTGTGATGAGGAAGCTCTGTCCTGCTGGAAGAGACAGTAGGGGCATAGACATAGCAGTGAGTGTATGGGTGAGTGTTTAAGTGCTTCTCTTTGCAAGGAGCTCAGGGTTTATTGATGAACATGGGCCAAAAGCTGAAGAGGTCAGCTGAATTCGTGCGATAGAATGTCTTGAATACCAGGGTGAAACTTAAGGCTGACTTAGAGCTCCAGTGAGGACCCACTGATATTCAGGATGATAAATCTAGTGAGGTATAGGAGTATTTGAAAAAGGAAGGCCATGGAGATGAGAGAATTGCTTTTGTTTCAAGTGATAAGGTATCTTCTGGGGGAAGACATGAAAAATGGAAAGAAGGTTCCAGTAGATACTGTGACAGTGTAGTCTTTTCAATGATAACCACATGGGAAACCAGTGAAAAGTCAAAGATGGCTAATGTTTCAAGCCTGAGTTACAGGGAGGGCAGAGGATAGTGCTTTTGACAAAAATTAGGAAGTCCAGTGGAATTTGGGGTGTTTTTTAAGAGGGTACTGTGAATTTAATTTTAATATGCTGAGTATAAGGTAAATCTAATCAAAGTTCAGATTTATTCTGTATTAGACAGTAGGGACCTTAAAGATAATCCACAATTGTAGAAGATAAGGAAACCAGAGCCCAGGGAATTGGATTGGTTGTTCTCTGGTCACCCTGGTGAGTAGCTCTGGAGGCACTGAATCAGGGTTACTATCCCATGCTTGGGATAGAGTAGGGCCTCCAGACAGAGCTGTGTAGAGTAGGACTTGGCAAATTACCATGGCCACCTGTTTTTATAAAGTTTATGGGAACACAGCCACGCCCACTTGTTTACATGTCACCTTAGGTGGCTTTCACTCTGCAGTGGCAGAGTTGAGTAGCTGTGATAGACATGTGGCTGGTAAGCTTGAACTGTTGGCACTCTGTCCCTTCAAAAGAAAAAATTTCCAACCCCCGATCTAGAGGATTAGTTGAAGTTGTCACCAACCCGCCAGCAAACTCAAATGGTGAGTGGGCTGGAGGCAGTGAGACTCAGGGGGCATGGGGCAAACAGGAAGTGCTAAATGCTTCACCCAAAGCTACTCAGATTAAAACAGGCAAAAAGATGTTACCCTGACCACAAAACATATTGGGAATTGGTGTCAATTTATGGTCTGAACAGGGTTAGCAGGAAAAGCCAGGGCTAAAAATACAAACTTGGGAGTGTCCATAGAAGGGGGGTTACCCTCTGAAGTGTGTACTGAGTAAGAGAAGGTATAAGAATTGGACCAAAGGCAGAAATCTGGGTGGTAGCTTCTTTTTTGGCTCTAAAGAGACACATGAACTAACAAAAGACAGATGCGAAAAAGCAGGAGTGGAAAATTTGTTAGAGACTAGTTTTTGATATCTGAGCCTTGAAGATTTTGATGGTCCAGTGCTTGAAGAGGTAGAGATCAGATTCGGTTTAACATGTTTAATGCATTATCTTTAATAGTAAAGAAATGTTAGGAGTTGAAAATATAATGTACTCATATTTTGTTTTTTAAATTCAGATGATGGAGCACCTGCATCCCCTGACCTTGGGGACATGTCTCCTGAAGGGCCACAGCCTCCAATGATCCTCTTGCAGCAGTTACTGGCCTCGGCCACCCAGCCATCTCCAGTGAAGGCCATATTTGACAAACAGGAGCTAGAGGTACAGTAACAGCCTTGGCAATTTTAATTTGGTACATGAAATCAGGAACAATATTTTTTCCTAGATGTGTGTTTTCTTAAGGATATATTCTGAATTTTAAATGATATGCCAAAATAATTCTTATGACTGGTTCAGGTTTTAACCATGTTTGTCATAGAGCGTTATAATGCTAGTTAGAGGATGGGTGAGTTAAAGTTTAACCTTATTATTATTTTTTTTAAAGATTTTATTTATTTATTTGAGAGAGAGCGAGAGCAAGCTGGGGGAGGGAGAGGGACAACAGACTCTACACTGAGTGCGGAGCCTGATGCACGGCTCGATCTTATGACCCTGAGATCTTGACTGAGCTGAAATCAAGAGTTGGGCGCTTAACCAACCAAGTCACCCAGGCATGTCAAAGTTTAACCTTATTTTGAATATGTGTGAATTATTTGAAAAAGTTAATGAGATTCAACATGGGTCAGATGCTCAAATATTTATGGTGTGATCTTTTTCTAGGAAATATTGTTGTTGAAGGAGCCCCATTAGACCTAGGAATATTGCAGTGGCATGTTTCTTCTACTCACTCCAAAGTCTTTCTTGGGCATGCCCTGTTGCTGCCAGGCTCACAGTCCTTGCCCTGTTGCAGAGCACATGTGCTGCACAGTATAACTTGGGGCTGGGGCTGTGGCCAAGTTCCCACAGAAGTACAACATGTGACCAGGTCTGAGAGTGATGTGGATTTTCATGGCCTGCAGCATGAAGGATTAGTTGTTTCTAAAAAATCCTTCTTTTGTGGCACCTGGGTAGCTTAGTCAGTTAAGCGTCCGACTTTGGCTCAGGTCATGATTTTGGGGTCCTGGATGGAGCCTGCATCAGGCTCCCTGCTGAGCTGGGCATCTGCTTCTCCCTCTCCCTTTGCTTTTCCCCCTGCTCATGCTCTCTCTCAAATAAATAAAATCTTTAAAAAAAATAAAAATTCTTCTTTCTATGTAATATGTAAAAAAACTCTGGATAAAATATCAAAGACAAAAGCAAAACCTTGAGTGCTCAGTTTGGCAGATGGAACATACTCTAATAGAAATCCTCAGAGACCAAGACTGCAGGGAGTTGAGGGAGTGAGGAAGCAGCTGCATCAGGCTGATGGGAGGGCTGGCAGCAATCAGGTGGGAGGAAGGTGGAGTGCAAAGGGAGAAGGCAAGAAATGTTGGGCATGAGGATAGGGAGCCGTGCCTTCTTTGAAATGGCCTGAATGCCAGCTACTTGTTAGTTCTAAAAACCACTAAGATGAGAGTTCAGGTTAAAGTGGACACAGTGTGGCAGCGTTTCTCATCACCCGTAGAGCTAAAAAGAGGACACCGAGAGCAGTTAAAGAGTGAATGGGGCAGAATGCAACCTGAAATCACACTGGGAGGTGCCCAGTGTTAAGAAAGATGTAGAAGGAAACACAGAGTTATCGTTAAGAATTGAGAAGGACTGTTGCAGCAAAGAGAGATCTTTTTTTTTAAAGATTTTATTCATTTATTTGAGAGAGAGTGCAAGCAAGAGAGCAGCAGAGGGAGAGGGAGAAGCAGACTCCCCACTGAGTAGGGAGCCCGATATGGGACTCGATCCCAGGACCCTGAGATCATGACCTGAGCCGAAGACAGATGCTTAACTGACTGAGCCACCCAGGTGCCCCATAAAGAGAGATCTTTCATTGTTTTGTTTGTCTCCATTGATTCTGATGGAAATTCAGCCATCATTCTTTTTATTTTTTAACTTATTATTATTATTTTTTAAAGATTTTATTTATTTATTTGAGGCAGAGAGAGAGTGCAAGTACAAGTAGAGGGAAGGGGCAGAGGGAGAGGGAGAAGCAAAGTCTCTGCTGAACGGGGAGCCCCATGTAGAACTCGATCCCAGGATTTAGAATCTTTTCTGAGGTTTCAGTGGGAACCTTACACCTTGACCAACTCCATCTAACTTGGTTGGACTGGGACCTCAGACTGTCTCTCTAGCACTGGGTAGCTATAGAATCCCTCTAGCCTTCCAGCATTTCCTTTACGCTGGACTTCAGGGTCTCACAATGCTTAGTTTTGGAATCAGTCAGTAATTTGGGATAGTCTGTGTACAGATTTTATGATTTCTCCCTCCTTTCTAATTGCTCTGGCAAGACTGAATTCCAGCCTCTGACTGTAGTCTAATAAACACTGCCCTGTCAGCTTCCCTGCTGGTTTCCCTTGTGGTCAAGGGTTGTACCTATTCCAGTTTTGACTGCTTTGGCTATTCTCCCAGACCTTCAAACAGTTTTTGAAAATATTTTGTTCAGGGTTCATTATTATTAGTAGAGACTTAGTCCAGTGCACCCTAAGTCCCCATTACCAGAACTTCTAACTCCGTCTAGTTCAGAATTGTAAGCTTTTAGAATGAAGCCTGTCACTTCTGAGTTATTCACACTTCACAGCAAACCTTTGGTTTTTAACACTTCTAAGCACTGAAAGGCTTAAGGGAGTCCTCGGTTTCTCTTAATTTCTTCCTCACATGCTCAGTTTAAAAAAAAAAATAGCAAGTCTTAGACCCTATGAGAGTAACTGGAGATGAGGAGCAGAGAGTTTCGAGTAGTTCAGGGAAAGGGTTGTGTGTACTGGAGGTAGGGAGTCCCAGCTATAGACCCTGGCATGCATATGTTCATTGATTGATTGTAATTTGTTTCCCAGTATTTTTTATTTCCCTTATTTTTTATACCATGTTTAACTCTCAGAGTGGTTCTTTTACCTGTGAATCATTGAGAGTTGACTGGATGGTACATGAGAGAATCACATGCCATCTCTGGGTTATCTTACAGAGGAAAAGAGCAGGAGACTGTGGACGCTGCCTGGTCATGGGGAGGGGTTCAGGGACTCCTTCCTTCCCATCCAGCCCCACTCACTCTGCATTTAACTTGCTCAGCTTGTTTCCTACTCAGAGTGGCTGTGAAGTTTAATGGACATTGATAATTGGCTAATTTACTGGGCGCTGTGTATGCTGAAGCAGGAGTTATTTGACCATCACATCTTTCCACTGCATTAAACTATGAAAGTTGTCTTTGTTGTTTAACATGTTTTATCCATTCAGTTAAAAATAACACATGTAAGTCTGACTTTCCTATACTTCTGTACTGCGTTTCATAGTAGAAGCTCGTAATTTCCATTTTCTTAGACTGCTTAAGTCTCTTGACTTTTCTTAAAAAATATATATTTTTTATTTTCTTAAAGTAGGCTCTATACCCAAGGCGGGGCTGGAACTCACGACCCCACGATCCAGAGCTGCGTGCTCTACCAATTGAGCCAGCCAGACACCCCAGTCTCTTGCCTTTTATAAACCTCCCAGCTCCACTCTCATTTGTCCAGGCTGCAGCTCTGGCTGTATGTCAGTATTTGGCTGTGGAGTCCACTCACCCGTCGAGCCCAGTGTTTGAAGACTGCAGCTCCAGTGAGGCCACAACGCCTGTCCCTGTGCAGCATGTTCGCCCTGTCAGAGCAAAGAAGCGCAAACAGTCACCTGCCCCTGCTCTGCCTATTGTGGTTCAGCTCATGGAAATGGGATTTCCTAGAAGGAACATAGAGTTTGCGCTGAAGTCACTCACTGGTGCCTCTGGGAATGCCGCTGGCTTGCCAGGTATGTTGTTTTCCTTGTGGGTGCTTCACTTCCTGTGCCCACACGTTCGTTTGTAGGTTTACCTTGAAATGCTAACATCAGCAGCCTGCAGGCAGGGTGGTGCTGTAGATCCTCACTGTGGGTGCTCTGTGTGTGCTTGCTTGTAGGCGTGGAGGCCTTGGTTGGGTGGCTGCTGGACCATGCTGATGTGCAGGTCACAGATCTCTCGGATGCAGACACAGGGTCTGAGGAGTGTTCAGATGAGGAGGTGGTGGAGGATGTGGACGACTCGGCCTACGCTGTGGTCAGTGCCTCCTGTGTGGTTGCCCCACCTTTTTGTCAACCTGATCTGTGCTCTGGGTTTCCTGCATGCTGTTCCATGGGGCCTCTCTGCAGTTTTGCCACTCACATAATGAAGCTGCCAAGTGCTGACTGGGTTTTCTGTGCCTTAATTACTTCAGCTTTAAATCAGCCCCTTGTTCCAACATCTAATGGTGTTGGGTAGCCATTAGACTATACTTTATTTAAAAAACATGTTTTATATGACACAGTGACTTCTGATTTAAGTAAATCATTTCATGGGATTAATTTGGAAATGTCTCAGAAATTTTCTGTACTTTAAGCTTTTCATATTCATTCTGTTTACTATAATGTTTAATATTTTTAAAATGAATGTTTAGTGAAAATACAGCATAATATTTCATAGTTTACGTTTTAATATTAAAGATTTCACATACTTCTTTTTAAGTAGGTTTATCTGGCTTACAATTTTTAAAAAATATATTTATCTTTTGTAGTCTACTGGTGCTGTTGTAACAGAGAGCCAGACGTACAAAAAACGAGCTGATTTCTTGAGTAATGATGATTATGCTGTGTATGTGAGAGAGAACATTCAGGTGAGTAAATGCCTTAGCCAGGAGCTTTGCTCAGGTTTCCAGTCAGCAATGTTCAAGCATCTTAGAAAGTCAGAAGCCTGGTAGGGGAGGGCACAGCACCCAGCAGGGAGGCCACTGTCACTAGAGCAGAGGACAGAGGAACAGAAGATGAACAAGGGGTGCTAGAGCTAGAGAGCAAAAGGTGGTTTGTCCATAATGACATGGCACAGAGACATGTGCTTCTCAATTATCCCCATTTTGAACACTTTTATTTTATTTATTTATTTTTTTTTTTAAAGATTTTATTTATTTATGTGACAGAGAGACAGCCAGTGAGAGAGGGAACACAGCAGGGGAGAGGGAGAGGAAGAAGCAGGCTCCCAGCGGAGGAGCCTGATGTGGGACTTGATCCCGGAACGCCAGGATCACGCCCTGAGCCAAAGGCAGACGCTTAACGACTGCGCTACCCAGGCGCCCCTCATTTTGAACACTTTTAAAAATCTATTTTTGCTTGTTTTTCTTACATCGTTCTTACTGCCAATTTTTAAAAATCTTGTTAGGCTCTTTATGTAGTCCTTTCTGCATCTTAAATCCTTTCTTTTCTTGTTTTAATTCTTTTCTGGTTAGTATACTTCAGAGAAAATCCCAGAAATCATCTCATTTCATCTGTGAATATGTCAGTGTAGATAAAGGATCTGTCTTTTTTGTTTTTTTAAAGTAAGCTGTATGCTTAGTGCAGGGCTTGAACTCACGACCCCAAGATCAAGAGTCCCGTGTTCTACTGGGTATGCCAGCCAGGTGCCCTGATAAGGATTTGTTTTTAACATAACATTACTGTTACCTAACATTAGGTAACAAAATAAACAATAATTCCATAATATCATCTTCTATCCAGTGCTTGCTGAGATTTCCTGTTTTCTCAGAAATTGCTTTTTAAACAGTAGTATTTTTGAATTTGGATACAAGTAAGGTCATACACCTTACATTTAGGTGATGTCTTTCTGAAGACTCTTTTTTTTTTTTTTTAAAAGATTTTATTTATTTATTTGACAGAGATAGAGACAGCCAGCGAGAGAGGGAACACAAGCAGGGGGAGTGGGAGAGGAAGAAGCAGGCTCATAGCGGAGGAGCCTGATGTGGGGCTCGATCCCATAACGCCGGGATCACGCCCTGAGCCGAAGGCAGACGCTTAACGACTGCGCCACCCAGGCACCCCTCTGAAGTGTCTTTTAACCTGGAACAGTTTTCCCCTCCTTTTTTTCTCCTTTTCATGTCATTTATTTGTGGCTAAACTTTGTTGGATCACAGCTTCCTCCCTCCTCTGCATTTCCTGTAAAGTCAGAATAAGGTCTGGTGGGGTTGGAGGGAGCTGTTGGACTCAGGCAGTATCTTAGGCACGAATGCATCATATGGACCAGCATGCAGTATTGTTGGTTAGGTCTTGTTAGTCTACTTCCATCTGTTAAGGAGTTCTCTGTTGTTCATTTTGGTGCTTTGGTAGCCATTTGTGTCATCACCTAGACTCATCATGAGGGCTTGCACAGTAGTGGTTTTCTAACTTTGTCATGCCTTCCAAATTTATTAGCTAGAGTTTATTCTCTGAACTCTTTTTGAATCAACTCTAGTTATTCTTTATAATATAGTTTATATAGGAAAGACAAAATAAATGCTTGTTTTGTTTTTGTTTTGCTTTATCAATTTTCAGAATGGTGAATTGGTACCATGGAACTTACAGAGGTGACCAAGAAACTTTGCTTATTATCATTGTGATGAATTTATTGGCTGATATGTATTTGCTGTGTTTCAGCCATTATTCCTATTGATCAAGTTGTTCTTTTGAGTGAACACTTTGATCTTTGAGAGCTCCCTTGCTTTATGGCATAAGTTGATCCATGTTCATCTTAATGTATTTCCTGCTCCAGACATTGAGCCAGCCAGTTTTCTAAAGAGCCCTGGTTCCATTTAGTGTAAAATGATTTTGAGAGTACACTCTGGGTGCTAGAAGAAATCCTTTCTTAGAAATAGAATAATGCTACTTATAATTGTTCATTTCATCTATACACTGGATTGGATTTTTATTTTAATTTTAATCTTAGGTGGGAATGATGGTTAGATGCTGTCGAACATATGAAGAAGTGTGTGAAGGAGATGTGGGCAAAGTTATTAAATTGGATAGAGATGGACTACATGACCTCAATGTGCAGTGTGATTGGCAGCAGAAAGGAGGCACTTACTGGGTTAGGTATATTCATGTGGAACTTATAGGTGAGCACATTCTTAAGTAAGTTCTTTTACTTTTTCTTAAGTAGAGACAGAATTCTCAGGAATAAATACTAATTATAGTTTGCTTATTATTGTAATCTCTAGGCTATCCTCCACCAAGTTCTCCTTCTCACATAAAGATTGGTGATAAAGTTCGTGTCAAAGCCTCAGTCACCACACCAAAATACAAGTGGGGATCTGTGACTCATCAAAGTGTGGGGGTTGTGAAAGGTAATATTTTCCAGGCAACAAAATTCCAGATGCTAGCTTTCATCAGCTAATGTAATAAACTCATTTCTTTTTCATTCAAGGGCAAGAAAAAACAAGTATGATGAAAGTGTATGATCTATAAATAGCATTTTTTTGCTTGTCAGTGCTCTCTAGACCAGGAACATGCCTATAGTTGATAGAGTGAGGTTTATTAACTCATTAGCATTTGGGAGGATGCATACCCTGGAAAATGGGGTTTCTCCATAAGTGGGTATAACAAAGGACTAATGGGGTTTGTGTTGGATATTTTGGGAAGGGTTCAAAGGAGTGGGGGTAATTCTAAGAATGGGTGTCTTAATAATAAATATTAATCTGTAAGGCAGGAAAAAAAAATGCAGCTAGGATGGAGTTAATGGTTGGCAAGGAAGCAGTTGTTCATACTAACCAGAATGGGGGAGGTGGGAGGTTGGGGAGGGTGTCTGGTTGTGTTTGTGGTTTGGATTAGATTTGAACTTGATCAGACTGACTAAAGAGTGGTTTTGCCTTTGTCTTGATCTGTCACAGTCACAGGGTAACCTTGTTTGATGTTGGTGTTCTGTAAACTTGTTCTGTCATTCTGCCAAATGGCCTATATGTGAGTGGCTAACTCCCTCAGTTGGGGACTATTTCTGTCTCTCTCTGCTATAATAAAATGTAGGACTAAATTTAAGAAATGGAAAGGTGCAAATGATGTGAATTAAGAACTGGAAACACAAAATTCTTTTCAGTTTATATTTAATGTGATATTATTGAGATTTCAAATCAAACACATGGTATACATTAAAAGGTATCCTACCTCCATTTTAACAATTGCATGAGAAGTAATTAAAAATGCATGTGGTTTTATTTTATCTTTAAACTCTTTTAAGGCCATAAAGAGATCCTGTTTTGTTTTGTTTGAACCTTGTACAAAACCCTCTTACTGTTAAATAGCTTAGATTAGAAATGGTAATAATGGTGGTGCTTCCCCAGTGTGTGGGAGTGTTAGAATGTTTCAGGTTACATAAGAACAAATGGCTTATTTAACATTTTACTTTAGTTTAACATTTTTCTTTACTTAAGAGGCTCTTAAAAGCTTTATAAGTCAAAACACAGATAAATTTTATCTGTGCACAGATAAATAAGAACTTGGTTCAGAAGTTAATGTTTAAGTAGCAGAGTGTTCTCACCAAAGGACAAGAGATCTCTTAACATTATTATTGTGGTTCTTATTTCCTAAGATACTAAATGAAGTTTTTGACTTGATATAATTAAAAACAAAGAAACAAACTGTGGAAAATGTCAGACATATACAGAAGTAGAGAATATAGCGTAATGAACCTCCTTGTGCCCATTACCTGGCTTTAATAGTTGTCTACCCCTGGCCAAGGTTGTTTCATCCATGATTCCCTCCCTTGATTATTTTGAAGCTAATCCCTGATTGACATGATGTGTTAGTCCATTCATAAGTATCTTGGTTTGTCTTTCTCTGTAAAACATAAATAACTACAGTATAATTATCACGTGATTAGGTATAGTTTAAATTTTAACATTAGGTTTTTATTGGTGACCAAGATGTTTCAGCAATTTCTGTTGTGTCCTAGCTTTCAGTGCAAATGGAAAAGATGTCATCGTCGACTTTCCTCAGCAGTCTCACTGGACCGGGCTGTTGTCAGAAATGGAGTTGGTGCCTAGTGTTCATCCTGGGGTTACGTGAGTTAATTTTTATATTGCTAGATTTGTTTGGGAGGAATAGTTTTCTTTGGAATTAAACTTAATAAATTGCCTTAATTTAATAAATGACCTTATCTTTTTCTTAACAACCCAATGGTTATTTTAAAAATAGGTGTGATGGCTGTCAGATGTTTCCTATCAATGGATCTAGATTCAAATGCAGAAACTGTGATGACTTTGATTTTTGTGAAACATGTTTCAAGACCAGAAAACACAACACTAGACATACATTTGGCAGAATAAATGAACCAGGTATGGTAAAATGGTTATGCTCTTTTTCATTAAAATATTATTAATGAAATCATTATTGTGCACACATGTTAGTTTGCTCTTTAAAGTTCATGTTTATATGGTGAGCACTGCACAGTGTACACAGTAAAACAAGAAAGATGCACACACTTGAAAATTTGCTATCTTTTTTTTCAAGCAATGAGGGACTACGGGAATTAGAATAATGGTTTGTTTGCTTGTATTTCCATAAATAACATTAAAAGGTCTCAAGAAACTAATAAATGTTTTGTTGCATGGGGTGTGGAATTGGATAGATGTATGTCTTTATGTCTTTTATTATATCTTTTTTTTAATTGTGGCAGAATATGTACAACAAATTAAAATTTGCCATTTTAATCACTTTGAAGTGTACAATTCAGAGAATGTTGCACAACCATCACCACTATCTATTTCCAAAACTTTTTCACCACTCGAAACAGAAACTCTGTACCATTAAGCGATAATTCCCCATTCTCTCCTCCCCCAGTTCTTGGGAATCAGCTTCCAGTCTCCGGGAATTTGATGACACTAGGTACCACATGTAGGTGGAACCAAAATTTGCCTTTTGGTGTCTGGCTTATTTTACTTAGGATTATGTTTCCAGGGTTTATCCATGTTGTAGCATGTGTCAGAACTTCATTTCTTTTTATGGCTGAATAATATTTCATATATCCCACATATTGTTTATCTGTTCATCTATTAATGAACATTTGGATTGTTTCTACCTTTCAGCTATTATGAATAATGTTACTATGAACGTTGGTGTATAGATCTGTTTGAGTTCTTGTTTTTAAAATTGGGAGTAGAATTGCAGGGTCATATGGTAGTTCTTTGCGGAAACTCCGAAATGTTTTCCACAGTGGCTGTACCATTTTATATTCCCACCAGCATGTTCTCAGCAACATTTGTTATTTTTCATTTTTTTAAATTACAGCCATTCTAATGAGTGAGAAGTATTACCTTGTGATTTTCATTTCAGTTTACCTAATGACAAAGGACATTGAGCCTCTTTTCATGTCATTTTGGCCATTTGTATATCTTTTTGGAGGATATGTCTATTTAAGTCCTTTGCCCATTTTTAAACTTTTGATGTTGAGTTTTAGGAAGTCTGTAAGGGGCACCTGGGTGGCTCAGTTGGTTAAACAGCTGCCTTCGACTTAGGTCATGATCTCAGGGTGCTGGGATCGAGCCCCATATTGGGCTCCCTGCTCAGCGGGGAGTTTGCTTCTCCCTCTCCCTCTTCTGCTCCCCAGGCTTGTGCTCTCTCACTTGCATTGTCTCTTAAATGAATGAATAAAATCTTAAAAAAAAAAAAAAAAAAAGAAAGAAAAAAGAATTCTTTAAATATTCTGCACATTGAACCCTGTCAGGTGATTTGCAAATATTTCGTCCCATTCTTTGGGTTGTCTTCACTTTCCTGATGGGATTCAGTGATGCATAAGTTTTTAATTTTAATGAAGTTCATTTTACCTATTGTTTCTTTTGTTGCCTGTTGGTGTTGTATTCACTTGCGGTGTCCATTTCAGAGACCATTGCTAAATCCAAAGTCATGAAGATTAGCACCTGTTTTTCTTTCTAAAAAGTTAGTTTTAGCTCTTAAACTTAGGTTTTGATCCATTTTGAGTTAATTTTTGTACATGGTATAGTATTAAGAGTTCAATTTCATTCTTTTACATGTGTACATCCAGTTTCCCAACACTGCTTATTGAAAAGACTGTCCTTTCACCATTGAATGGTCTTGGCATCCTTTTTGAAAATCAACTGGCCATTGATGTGAAAGTTTATTTTTAGGCTCCCAGTTCTGTTCTGTTGGTCTGTTTGCCTGTCCTCATGCCAGTAGCAAACCATACATTGTGATTTTGTCAGCTTTGTAATAAGTTTTGATATTGCGAAGTGTGAATCCTCCAAATGTTTTCTTGTTTCTCAAGATTGATTTGACTATTTGGTATCCTTTGAAATTCAGTATAAATTTGGGGGTGGATTTTTCTACTTTGGTAAGCAGTAGTTTTATAGGAATTGCATTGAATTTGTACATTGATTTGGGCAGAATTGTCATTTTAATAATGTTGAGTTTTCCAGTCCATGATCAAAGGGATATCTTTTCCATTTACTTAGGACTTTCTTTCTGCAATTTTTCTTTCAGCAATGTTTTGTGATTTTTCAGTGTACAGGTCTTGTACCTTCTTGATTAAGTTTATTTCTAAGTATTTTTTATGCCATATTAAATGGAATTCTTAATTTCCCTTTTGGAATGTTTGTTGCTAGTATATAGAAATATACACTACACTTTCAACACATTTTGTGTGTTGAATTAATATCTAGCAGCTTGGCTGAATTTTATTTATTGTCTCCTACAATTTTTTTTGTGTGGTTTCTTTTGGGTTTTCTACATATAAGATCATGTTATCTCTGAACCAAGATGGTTTTACTTCTTCCTTTCTGATTTCAATACCTTATATTCCTTTTTCCTGCCTTAGCTAGTTCTTCCAGTACTAAGTTGAATAGAAGTAGAGAAGGTGGGCATCCTTGTCTTGCTCCTGAATTTAGGGGGAAAGATTTCAGTCTTTCACTTTTCTTTTTTTTAAAGATTTTATTTATTTATTCGACAGATAGAGACAGCCAGCGAGAGAGGGAACACAAGCAGGGGGAGTGGGAGAGGAAGAAGCAGGCTCATAGCGGAGGAGCCTGATGCGGTGCTTGATCCCATAACTCCGGGATCACGCCCTGAGCCGAAGGCAGACGCTTAACCGCTGTGCCACCCAGGCACCCCTCAGTCTTTCACTTTTGAGTATAATGTTAGCTGTGGGTTTTTCATAAATAGGCTTTCTCATGTTGAGGAAGTTCCTATCTAGTTCGAATTTGTATTATTCTCTTAGTGGGAAATTTGTAGAATCTAGAGTTATCTCCTTTTCAAGGCTAACTTAGAATAATTTCTTTTTTTTTCTTGATTGGCCTGCCATGGGCTTATCAGTTTAATTAGTCTTTTCAGAGAGACAAGTTTTGGCTTTTTTGCTATTTCTCATATCTTTATTCTTTCTTTTTTTTTCCTATGGAATTTAGGTTTAGGCTGATTCCCCCCCCCATCTTCTTGAGGTTAATGCTTATCTCATTTTCTCACTCTGTCTTTACTAATATATGAACTTAAAAAATTTTTAGGATTGTTTTTAAGCAAGACTTAAGCTGTATCCTGCAATACTGCTATATAGTGATAGCTCATTATTTATTTCTAATTCCCTGAGAGTTATTTTTTTGTATTCATTGGTTTAAAATTTTCAAACATATCAGCATTTTTACTGGTTTCTGCATTGCATTTAGAGTATGTATCCTGATTGACCTTTGACACTTTTTGAAACTTTTTTATGATCATAGAACTTAGTATATGATGGGATTTTATAAATGCTTTATGTGTGCCTAAAAAAATATCTCCTGTAGTTCTGTGACAAAGTTAGTGTTTGCTTAGTGTATCTTTATTTATTTACTATTTTTAAAGATTTATTTATTTTAGAGAGAGAGAGAGAAAGAAGATGGTGCATGTGAGGCGGGAGGGGCAGAGGGCGAATTAGAGAGAATCTTAAGCAGACTCCCTGCTGAGCACAGGGCCTGACACGGGGCTTGATTCCAGGACCCCGAGATCATGACCTGAGCCGAAATCAAGAGTTGGACACTTAAAACAACTGAGCTACCCACGCACCCCTTGGTGTATCTTTTTTTTTAGCCTTTTACCCTCAATCATTCTGTATTCCTGTATTTTTTTATATATTTCTTATAAGTTGTAAATAGTTTTTTTAAATTCCAGAATGCTAATGTTTGTCTTTTATAGGGATCATTTAGGTATTTAAGGCAATTGCTGATGTATTTTTATTTAAATTGACCACTTCTCAGTGTTTTTATTTGTCCCTCCTGTTCTCCGTTCCTCTTTCTACATTCTTTCTTTCTTTGGACTGATACATTTTTTATTATTTAACACCCCAGCCCCCCCTTGGCTTAGAAGTTACACACATTTTTAGTATATATTTAATCTCTGTAAGTAGTGTATATGTTACACACATTTTTAGTATTAGCAGTTACTCAGAATATTTAAACATCCATTTTTGACTTATCAAAATCTAATATTAATATATTTACTCCTAAGCAATGCAAGGACCTTAGATCCCTTTAGCTTTATTTAGCCTCATTCTGATTTAAATTATCATGTTTTTATTATGTCTTATAATTTTACGCATACACATTTTTAACCATACAAGACATAGTATTGCTATTGTATATAGCCAGTATTTATTTAGATTTTTTCACATACTTAATATTTCATTTTTTCATTTTTTCCTGTATCTTTCATTTTTTATCTATCATCGTTTTTCTCCTACCTGAAGAATAGTCCTTAATATTTTCCTTAATGCATCTCTGTGGTTATGAATTACATTTTTGTTTGTCTGAAAATGTCTTATTTCTTCTTCATTTTAGAAAAATATTTTTGGTAGGAATTTTCTTTGAAAATACTGTTCCGTTGTAATTCAGTTTATAATTCTGTTTAAGTCAGCTGTAAGTATAGTTATTGTTCCATTAAAGCTAATCAATTTTTGTATTTCCTCTTAGTCTGTTTTTGAGATACTTTTTTGTTTTTATCTTACACAAATTTTACATGTGCAGAGAAATGTGTTTCTTTTTATTTATCTTCCTTGGGGTTAGCAGGACTCTTTATTTTTGTTTCCTTTATTTTTCTAGCTTTCTTCAGCTATAATTGACATGTAACATTGTGTAACCTTAAGATATACAGTGTGATGATTTGGTACGTGTATATATTGCAAAATAATTACCACAGTGAGGTTAGTTGGTTAGTTAACAAATCCATCACCTCACATAATTACGCATGTGTGTGTGTGTGTGTGTGTGTGTGTGTGTGTGTTGGGTAGGTAAGAACATTTAAGATCTACAATCAGCAACTTTCAAAGCAGGGCTTTTTAAATCTGTGGCTTGATATCTTTTGTCAGTTCTGGAAATTTTTCAGTCAGTATTTCTTCAAATATTGTCTGTATCCTATTATCTCTTCTATTTTTGGGACTCCTCTTTCACCTGTGTCAGACCTTCTCTCTGTCCTCTAAGTCTTTCACCTTCTCATTTATGTTTTCTAAGCTATTGCTCAGTTTTTCATTCTAGATATTTTTTAGTAATTCCCTTTTCATCTGAGTCTGGTCTACAAGTAAACCTATTCATTGAATTCTTAATTTTAATTACTATATTCAACAGTTCTAATCTTTCTGTTTTTAAAAATAGTTTTCACTTCTCTGCTGAAATATTCAGTGTCTTATCTTTTCAAACATTGTTATCTTAAAACCTGTGTCTTATAACTCTAATATATGGACACTCTGTGGATCTCTTTCTGTTGTCTGTTATTTCTGGTAGATTTTTAAGTCATGTTTTCTAGTCTCATATGCCATTATGTACTGGATATTATATTTAAAAAATTATTTCTTGAATCCATTTGAGGCCTAAGATATTATTATTCTACAGAGATTGGAGGAGGGAAGGTTGTCTTCTAGGTAATTGGGAGTAAGTAACTACCTGGGTTTCTGGTTGGTTAAGTACCAGACTCAGATAGTTACTTGTAGACCAGACCCAGTCCAGTTTCATTGACTGAGATGATTTCATGCTAAGCTATAATCTGTAAAAACAAACAGCACTGCATCGTTAGCCCTTCCTCTTGGGATTTTTCCTGTTGGGATCCCAACCCAAAGCATGGAGTTTTTTATGACTATCCCCTTCTCTTCTGGTGGGTTCTGGACTCCAATTCCTGGTCTCCCTTCTCCCCTACCCAAGGCTTTCAAAAGTAGTTGGGTTTTTTTGTTTTTGGTTTTTTTTCTTCTTCTTTTTTGGGAGGCTTTCCTTACTGACAGTTGCCATCAGGGAAGAGGAGCCTTGGATACATGGCATTGCTCATCTGGACATCTCTGTTCATCTTAGCCTTCCCTAGATTCTGGTCTCGTAATTCTTTACCATCTTGCTATTTCTGATACTTTTAAGATTTATTCATCTTTAAACGTTTTGTATGCCTCTTCTAGTTGTCCTCAGTGGGAGGGCTAGATGAATTTCCAGATTTGTCATTCACGGAAGTAGAAACTCTTTACAGATTTGTTTTTGCTTTGCATTTGTAACACATTTTTTAAAAAAGATTCTATTTATTTATTTTAGAGAGAGAGAGAAAGGCTGCACGTGTGTGCGCAAGTGAAGGCAGGAAGGAGAGGGAGAAAGAGAATCCCAAGCAGATTCCATGCTGAGCATGGGGCTCGCTCCCATGACTCTGAGATCATGACCTGAACAGAAACTAAGAATCAGATGCTCAACAGACTGAGCCACCCAGGCACCCTGTAATGGCATTTTTAATAAGAATGTTTTTGTTAGAACTGTTACTGAATTCTCCACCTCCCTCACCTCAGCTTCTGTGTACCCTTCCATCTGGAAATACATCACTCTGTTGTTACTTGAGAGTCAAGTAGAATAAATCATAACATTATATGAACTTCATTTCATAAATTGGTATAAAATACATTGGGCTTTTTGAAGCTGTTTTAGGTATTTATTAGTTCCATTTATTTATTTGAGAGCGAGCGAGCCAGCCCAGGACGGGATGGGGTGGGGTGGGGTGGGAGGAGGGTCAGAAGGAGAGGGAGAGAGGAAATCTTAAGCAGGCTTCACACCCAGCATGGAGCCTGATGTGGGACTTGGTCTCAAGACCCTGAGATCATAACCTGAGCAGAAATTAAGATTCAGATACTTAACCAACTGAGCCACCCAGGCATTCCTATTAGTTTCTTTTAATTTGAAAACTTATTTTCTTGAAACAAGAAGCTCATCACTATGTAGTATTCTTTATTTCTTGGTTGGAAAGGTTTTGTACTACAGGTATTAACACTGTCCCACCACTATTAAATAGGACAGTCTGCAATCTTTTGTGGCCGTTCTGGAAAACAGCTAAAGCGTTGTCACAGCAGTCAACCCGGAATGCTCCTGGACAGCTGGTCCCGGATGGTAAAGAGCCTAAACGTGTCATCCTCCGTGAACCAGGCTTCTCGTCTTATTGATGGCAGTGAGCCCTGCTGGCAGTCATCTGGTTCACAAGGAAAGGTAGTGTGCCATGGGGACACTTCCAGAAATGCTTTTATTTAGATGGCTTTACCTTTTAAGCTTCAAAATGAACTTTGAAAAACCTACTAAGTTATACCAGGATGGTACCTGTCAGTACTGATTTTATATTTTAGTTCATAATTATTTTTATTTTTAAAGCTACTGAGTAATATACCCTCCAATTTTTATTGTCAGAGATTTTAAATGATGTATGTAATAGATTTTATCTAACTGACCAATTGATAGAAGGTGTAATAGGGTGCTGTTATTTTTGTTATTCTCCCACATAAAATGCATGAGTTCAGATTCTGCTTCTGCTGAGCAGTTTTTCTAATATATCTGAACAAATAGGTGTTGCTCTTTGGAATGTTATCGTAATTGCACTGAAGTGTGGGTACCCATCATCTGAACTCATGGTCAGACTTGGAGAGAGGGGCTATTTTTCCATCTTGACTCTAGTATTTTCTATAGCCCACTCCTTGATGGGTATAAAGGGACCACCCTAGGTCAGGAGTCTATAAACACATCATTTCTGAGGTTTAGAGTGAGATTTTCTTTTAATAAACAAGTTAGTAGTAGAGTAGAATACTCCTCTCTCTCAGGCCATATCATATATTTGGAAAATCTCATGTAGATTCAAGCTTAGTGACACTATTTTAATAGCTAAAATATGGCTGAATTTTATTAACTGAGAATACATTTCTTTTTTTAAAGCATTGGATTCGTTTGGAGATTTTCCCGGATGTTCTTGTTCATAGATTAAAAATGATAGTTGATCCTGCTGACAGTAGCTACATGCCTTCCCTGGTGGTGGTGTCAGGTAATTGAATTAGTTTACTCAGTATCTTCTCTCATATGATTAAAATTCCTTTGTCTGATTCCTTTATCCCCCTTCTTCCCCCTAGGCGGAAATTCCCTAAATAATCTAATAGAACTAAAGACAATCAATATTAACCCCACTGACACCACAGTGTCCCTTCTGAATGACTGCACAGAGGTAAGTGGAGATGACTTTTTTTGACTGTCTCTATATTGACATTGAGCCGCTTTTTTGCCCTGTATTAAGTTATTGTATTTTAAAATTTTACAGGTATACAACTTGAATTTGCTATTTATCAGATCAGCTTGAAAAAGAAACAAAATAAGTTTCATTCTCACTATCTTAAGTAAGAAGTGAGGGTAAAGCTCCTAGCAAAAGTTGTTAGTAGGCAGTTCAGATTGCTTTTTATATCCAACACAGGATTATTTTCTTTATGTATCTATTAATGTGTGATGGTTTTTTTCTAACTGCACATGTGACACTGAAATTGCTTTTTTGTTTTCATACCTGTTGGCATCAAGTGGTGAGCTGTTGATTTGTTTTGGTGGGTTATAAGGTAATTTTCAAAATGAATACAAGTTTATTATAAATCTTGAAAATGTTATCTGAGAGAATCAATGAAGGTTCTTTTATGTAGTACCTCTATATTACAGAGCAGTGAGACTGTCTCTCAGATCTTCCCATAAATCTTTCTACACAGATATCAACACTATTTTAATAAATTAAATATACTTGATACTACCTATGCTATAGTCTCATGAGGACTTATTTAATTGGAACAATGATAGTGGATAAAGATATTAAATAGTTGACTTTTATTCATCTAAAGTTTTTTTTATAAGTGAGTTTATTTTTAAATTATTAAATGTAGTTCACCATTCATTTATTATTATTATTATTATTATTATTATTATTATTATTATTATTAGTCTGCCCACATAAGGGCAGATAAATTCAAGGTGGTGCCAGTGTGTTAAAGAAGCTGATATATAGTCATTAGGTTAATTTGTTCGTGGATGAAAGGTTTGTAACTTGTGTCCAGTCTATGGGAATGTACCAGCTCCTTTTCCCAGATCCAAGAATTGATGATCTGGCCTTATTTCTAATCTTCAATAACACCATTCATTCCTAAATGTCATTGAACTGTTTTGTGATGTACCAATTAATACCAGTGGTGTTAATAAATGAATAAACTGGTAAATTATTAAAATGAAAGATAATATTGAGTTTTTCTGAAAAAAGATATTGAATTTTAGTGCATTTTATTGTTAACTCATTGCTAGGCAACTGAAAGCAGCTTGTCTAATGTCTTAATTATACTCTTGAATATTTTATACTTTAAGTCAATAACTAGAGTTAATTAAATCAGTAACTAGCTGAGATTATTATTCATAAAAGCTGTATTAATTAGTCCAATAAATTTTCAATTCAGAACAATTTATTATAATATTTGGTTAGTATAGAATAGTATACATGATGCGTGTGAGAAATATGAAGCATTGTGAGTAATTGGAAAACTCATGACCCACTCTCTATCACTCCAACCAATTTAAGAACTAGAATATTGGCATTCTTGGGAAGCCAGTGGACATTCTAGCATTGTCTGTCCTATAAAAATGGCTCATTATGGTAATTTTCTAACATAACCAAAAATAGGAAGTATACTGACTCCGCCGCAAACCTTTGACCCATCTTCAACAGCTATCAACAATTTTGTCAGTTGTGTTTCATTGTCTCCTTCCATACGTCCCCCATTTTTTTTTAATTCCTAGAACGTTTAAAAGCAAGTCTGAGATATGACCTTGTACTTCAATATTAATCTGTAAGAAGGACTTAAAAAATGTAACCACAATGCCATTACCACACCTAACGATTATTCTTTAATATCATACAATATCCAGCCAGCGTTTACATTTTCCCAGTTATCCCATAAATATCTTTTTGTAGTTGATACATGTGCCTGCACTTTGTACTTCATTTAAGTCTTAATTCTCTTGGGTTTTCCTTGCTAAAGAAGGAAACTGGGTCATCTTTTCCTGTAGAATTTTTCATTTTTAAAATTTGTCTTTTTCATCCCGGTGGTTTTCTTCCACCTGTGCTTCCTGTGAGATCACAGGTAGTAGATCTTGAGGTTTGATCAGGTCCAGTTGAGGCAGTAAGAAGTCACTGGAAGTATGTGTGCTTCCTGCTGCATCACTCTGTTCACAGGAAATGCAGGAATAGAGGAATACTGTAAATGCCAAATACCGATGTGGGGCATCCTGCAGGACAAAACACCAACTTAAACAGAACCAACAGCTCACCAAAGGCATAGCAGGGAAAGGTTGCATCCTATTCGTATCCTGGTTTGAACAAGACAACAATAGAAAAATGTTTGAGATGATCACAAAAGTTAATCACTGGTAGCATATTAGATGATATAAGGAATTATTGTTTTAGCTATGATAATAGTAATGTGGATATATTTTTTTAAATGCCTGTACTTCAGTGAAACATACTGAAGTTTTGAAACAACATGCTGCCTGGAATTTTCTTAATATAATCCATATATGAACAAAATTGCTCATACGTTGATAATTTGGAACTAGGTGATAGTGTTGCAGGGCTCTTTGTATGATTTTCTCTAATTTGTATATATTCAAATATTTTTATTAGTTTTAAAAATTATGAAGGCTCTGAACTACCTGACATTTAATCTCTTTCCTGATACATCTTGATTCAAGAAAGCTTTTTTTTTTTTTCTTTTTTTCCTTGAGAGAGAGAGAGAAAGAGAGAGCCCATGTGAATGTGCATGCAAGTGGGGAGGTATGCAGGGGCAGGAAGGGGAGAGAATCTTATGCAGGCTCCATACCCAGTGCAGAGCCCAATGCGGGACTCAGTCTCAGGATCCTGAGATCATGACCTGAGCTGAAATCAAGAGTCAAATGCTTAAAGGACTGAGCCACTCAGGCGCCCCTCAAGAAAGCTTTAAGACAGAAAAGTTTGCAGTCATTCAGTAAAGCTATCATACTGTTTCATTTTAGTAAGAAAATCAGTGTGTCCATGCCTTGGACAGACATACTTCATGATTAATGACTTCTTTTAATTCGTACTTAATCGTGACTGTATTAATTTTGCCTAACTTGCTTGCTATTTCCAGAACTTAAGTAAAAGAGCTCTAACTTTGCACACATTTCATGTCTTAAATATGCTGTTCTCCAGTTTAAATATCTCATGTATTTGATTCTAAAAAGTCTATAGTTTACTGTTTTTGTGTCTAGTATCACAGGTATATTGAAATTGCTATAAAGCAGTGCAGGAGCTCAGGAATTGATTGTAAAATCCATGGTCTTATCCTGCTGGGACGGATCCGTGCAGAGGAGGAAGATTTGGCTGCAGTTCCTTTCTTAGCCTCAGATAATGAAGAGGAAGAAGACGAAAAAGGCAACAGTGGGAGGTGAGAGCCATTTGTTATTGGTGGTGCTCATTTCAAAATTCTTACTTTTAAAAGTAAATATTTAATTAATGTGTATTTCATAATGAGTAGTTTTATGCACTCAGGAATGTTTGGTAAATTTTAGTTGTTTTCAAAAATTTAACTTAATTTTAGGAGAATGCTTAATGTAGAAACACATTATATTTAGATAAATACCATTAAAAAGAGGAAATAAAAATGTTTAATTTTTGATTAATTTAAAAAAATTTTTTTAAATTTTTAATTAATATTTAATTTCTGAAATATCACAGCTAGTATTTTGGTATATATCCTTGTAGTTTTCTTTTTGTCTGGCCCTAATTGTGTTTTTCTATGAAATGATATGATATGGTATATATTTTATAGTCTTCTTTGTTAAATATTTTATAAACTTTTAAATTAAAATTTATTATGATAAAATATATATAACATAAAATGTATGCTCTTAACTATTCTTAAATGTCTAATTCTGTGGCATTAAGTACATTCACATTATTGTGCAATTGTGAGCAACATTCATCTCCAAAATATCCATATCATTAGTCTTTTGTCATGTAATTTTATTGAGCACAGTATTTCATCTTACGACTATGTTCTCGTTTACTTACTCAATTCGATATTTTGCAAGAGTACTATAGTGATGACTATTACCATATTTATTCCTTCACCATCCATCTGTTGAACACCTGTTGTGGGCTAAAAACCCTGTTCTCCGTCCTTTGAATGCTGTGGTGAATATGCACAACAAAATAAAATAAGACAAACTCAGACACGTCGGAGTGGCTTTACGACTGTGGAAAGTGCATGAAGGAGAAGTGCACAGTCCTTTGAGAATCTACAAAAGAGTATTGATTTGTCAGGAGGACAAAGGAAAACTCTCTCTAAAGGCATACTTTCAGGAAAACTCAAGAGTTTTCAAAGCCAGATGGTCAGGAAAAGGTGTTTTTGGCAGGGCAATAGCACATACCAAGAATGAAGAAAGATACCTGCCAGGTTTCTGCACATTTGTTTTTTTATTTTAAGATGTTTATGGAGGACTGGTGTGTGCAAGGGGTTGTTCTGAGCCTTGTTCATGTCCCAGCAGAAAACAATGTAGATAATCACTTTCCTCGGAGTTGTATTTTCCTAGATATAAATTGCTAAAAGTAAATTGCTAAGTCAGAGGATATGCAAAATCAATTTATGTGTGTTACTGTTGTCCTACTGGTGTAGCTTGGTCCTTGCAGATACATGAAGGAGACAGGTACCATGCTAGCTGAGTTCTTCTGACCACTGCCTTTCGCACTAAGTGCTTTCTAGAGTATGATGTAAGTAGTCTTTCTTTGAGAAACAGGAGCTCTGCCTCTCACTGCTATTAAAGCACATTCTCTTAGTCATGAATGGTTGGCAACTGTGATAATAAATCAGGTTAATCAGGTTATTCTAGGGTTCTGTGATCTTGGGTTTGGATTCTGTCCTGTTTTATTTTGGAAACTTTGCACTGAAACTGAAAAGAAAATAGTAGATATAATGTTACTTCATCTAGAATATATGTTGTACTGTATGTTATGATTCAAATCGATGGTATCTATATACATTAAGGAAGGAAAATACCATTTCACTTAAATCAATCATTGAGATTTTCAAGAGAAAGTATTATAGGTTTGCATATTCTTATTCAGTAACTATGAAAATGAATTGGACAAATACATAAATACATGTATTGTATATATGAGCTAATCAAAAAAGTTTGAGCTTTACTCATTGATTAGATTTTTACATAATTGAATACATTAACAAAAGAACTCTAGGTATTTGAATGTAATGTTTTTCTTTTCCTGTCAGATCTTAATTAGCTAATAATTTCAGGTTGAATAAGTGGTCCAAACAGTCTCCCACAGAGCACACACACAACTGGGCTATGCCCACACTGACTACCCGCTGGCCTCCAATTCTGACTGGTTGATAATTACGTGGTACCAGTCATTACATATCTTGAATATAACTCTTGGTATCCCATACATATTTTTGACTAAAATTGTGTTACAAGGTATGTCAAATATAGATAGTCTGCAATTTATTTGACTTGCAAGTTTTGACTTTACAATAGTGCAAAAGTGATACACATTCCATAGAAACCGAACTTTGAATTTTGACCTTTTCCTGAGTTAGCAGCATGTGGTACAATCCTCTCTTGTAATACTTGGCGGTAGCAGCAAGCTATCTAGCTCCCAGCCATGCAATCACAAGGGTAAATAACCAGTACACTATTACAGCCATTCTGTACCCGTACCACACGGTTTTTCACTTTCAGTATCGTATTCAAGAAATTACATGAGATACTCGACACTTCATTAGAAAATAGGCTTTGTGTTAGATGATTTTGTCCAACTGTAGACTAATGTAAGTGTTCTCAGCATGTTCAAGGTAGGCAAGGCTAAGCTATGATGTTGAGTAGGTTAGGTGCATTTTTAAAATACATTTCACCTTATGATATTTTCAATTTACGATGAGTTTATGGAGGTAAAATACTATTGTAAGTAGAGGAAGATCTGTAGTTACAATATACATATACTTGCTCTCTTGTACCTGGTATCAGATGAAAGGATTTTCCTACATTTTAATCCCCAAACCATAAAATTTTGATCCCTTAAATATTCATTAGTATATAATATGTTAAAAAATCTTACCTACTTAGAACCTAGTCTCTGGAGCCTTTAGTTGTCCATCCTGGTTTATAAAAATAGAACAAAAGCAAACAAAAAGCCAAAAGCCTCAAACACAAGTTTCTTAGTACCTGGCATCAACTAACAACCAAGAAAATCTAACACTGTCCCATGTACTTGGTAGTCTCAAGTTCAAGAATTAGAGTGCTCTGTTGATTTAACTTCCAACCCACTGAGGGCAGGTCAGGAGTTAGAATGCGCAAAGTGGCAGGAGTCAGCTGCCAGAGCTACACTTCGGAAGCCTTAGGATATGGGGCAGGCCTCTCAGGAGAGAAAGGAGGTAGGGGACCCCTAGCCCAGTTGGCCTATATGGTGGGCAGAGGGTAAAGGAAGAAACTTGCATTTTGCTTTGGGACATGTATCTGTGTTAGAGTACCTCAAAAGTTGTATGGTTGTATCTATTTTATTAGTTCTTTGAGGGAAAAAAATGACCAGATGTTTAGGTTTAAGGACATAGCCAAAATGCCAGGCCCAGTGGTGACTCCTAGGGCCGTTTAATCAGTGTTCTCTGCATTTAACATCTGTGGTAGCTATGTGTTGATGCATTGTGTGGGAATATCTGTGAATCAGTAAAACAGCTGTTGTGTTCAACTTGGTGTATAAGAAAAGAGCTGCATAGTGTGTCATAGAAAGGTCTCCTCCAAAAACAAGACTAGAGTTAAATTATAGTATTAGAAGGTAGTATGCTGGTATCCCGAAATTTTGACCCTCTGGTACACTAACTTGTGTATTTACTTGAGGTTTCATTGTATTAAAATAAAACTTTAAGAGTTTCTGATAGTAATCAGCAAACTGCTTGCATGAGGTTGCATTTTTTTTGTTGTTAAAAAATATTTTTATGTTGATTGACCTCTATTTCTGTCTTTTTTGTTTGGTTAGCCTTATTAGAAAGAAGGCTGCAGGGCTGGAATCGGCAGCTACAATAAGAACCAAAGTGTTTGTGTGGGGACTGAATGACAAGGACCAGCTGGGCGGCCTGAAGGGCTCTAAGGTATCCCCCCTCTTCCTGAAGTTCCTGTGTCACCTCTCGTCACATGATTGAGGAGGAGCTTTGCTGGTGCCTTTGTCCTAGAGAGGCTCAATAATATTCAGACCTCTTCTAAGGTTTTTATGATGGTTTACCTTCTATAAGTTGTTTTTTAAATGAACTTTTCTGAAGAAATTCTCAATATGAACTTGTAGACATTATCAAATTAGTTTCTGTTAAAGCCTCTGTCCTTGGAAAATAGTGCATTTTAGATGTAGTTGTATTATTGTTGTTCTATAAACTAGAAAATACACTTCTGAAAAGATTCGACAAGCATATAGATGAAAATTATAGGCTGTAATTATAGTTATTTTGCCATCAATACAATAAACATTTTTGCTTACCATGAACAAAATGTGTGAAAAATACCATAGTTGTATGAAGATGAGTAAGATATCATTTAAAGAGAAGATAAAACAAGTGATGCATTTGAACTAGAGTTGAATTCAGTATCCATTATGTTACTTAGTGTCTCAGCTGAGGAGCCACAAAACAAATTCCTCCAAGTTTTAGTACCTGGAAACAGTTTCTCTTCAGTGAGTGTCTCTGCTTCCTTTTAGTATTCTGTGAGACTTCACCCATCATAAGATCCCTTATTACCTGCATTGTTGAGAAGCTGAGAAGGAAAGTTAGAACTCCTTTTAAGTTTCTCCTTTCAAGTACAACAAATTTTCATCTTTATGTGAACGGCCTTGAATGTGTTTGTGTTTTAAGGCCCCTAGACGCCTTTTGGAGGTCGGTAGGGGGCAGTTGGGTGTGAGAGTCTCAGTTGTGATAGTGCGGTGCTGTCTAGGTGATCCTGAGGCATATGGCCCTTTGTTGGAGTTTGCATGTGAAGGACAGATTTAGCGTTCCATGGTTGGGATGAAGATTCTCTCTTGCACTGCAGTAGTGACTATCTGATAATTTCTAGGAATCATAAAGGGTTTCTTAGACAAGGGCTTTAAGAATTTTAAATGGGAAATTGAAGTGTATAGTTTCTTAGAGATGTCAGAATCAATAAGAATGAGTAGGACAAGACCTGAAATAAAATGAAGTTTACCAGATGCTTGGTTATATCTTCACATTATGTATATTTTATTTTACCTTTTAGTATGGAGCTGTTCAAACATAGCAGGTAGAAAGAATAGGGACCTGAGCCCTCATGTTCTTGTACCAGCTTCAGCAGTTAACAGTAGAGGGTCACATTTTTGGTCTTTATTTTATTTATTTATTTATTTATTTTACACCCCCCTCCCCCGCCATTAAAATATATCTCAATATATTATTTCATCCTGAGAATACTTTAGTGTAGCTGTAAGAGAAATGAATTTCTTTAGTTAATATAACCATGGAAATTAACAGTAATTCCATGTATCATCTAATAAGGTTACTTGTAATTTTAAAAGCATAAATAAAATGATCTTTTTCCTTCTTTTGCTTAACAAAAAAATCCTGTTCTAGATAAAGGTTCCTTCGTTCTCTGAGACACTATCTGCTTTGAATGTGGTACAGGTGGCTGGTGGTTCTAAAAGTTTGTTTGCAGGTATGATTATTCTTATACTAAAATTTTTTTATATATTATGCTTACCACCAAAAACATAGCTGTTATGTTGTGAAAAGTGAGTCTTGTCCTTGCTCTTGTTCTTTGCAGTGACTGTGGAAGGGAAGGTCTATGCCTGTGGAGAAGCCACGAATGGCCGACTGGGGCTGGGCATCTCTAGCGGGACTGTGCCCATCCCTCGGCAGATCACAGCTCTTAGCAGTTACGTGGTGAAGAAGGTGGCCGTTCATTCAGGTACCAGGCCAGAGTTGGCACGCATGCAGATAAGCCTGTTGCTCATGCTCTGCAAATAATTTTGGCCTTTAAATAATTTTCCCTAGGGTCTCCTTGTATTCTATTTCAAGTTTATTTAATTATTAAGGAATTAAAGTTGCATAATGTAAATCTCCAGGTGGTCTAGAATTTAATTATTGTTGCTACACGAGCCTTTTTAGAGACCAGCAGTTGTTGGCATTCCAGGCGTGTGGGGACTACCCCTCTCCAAGGTGTGGGTTTTCAGTCTCAGAGCTGTGGTCTCTGGTTCATGGCATCTTTGAAATCATCATGTTCTGTGCTTAAATATCTGTTGTTGTTGTTGTTTTTTTTTCTGGGGTAAGAGCCTATAACTTTCATCAGATTTCCAAAGTGTCTGTGAACCTCAGTGGTAAGAAAGATCCTTTGAAAAAAAAATCACACTCTCTCAATTTAAGAAACCTTTACTGGGAATTATTTTGAAGCACTATGCTAGGCCTCTGAAGATTGGAACTAAATTAGGCGCAAAACTCATGCCTGCACTGAATAGGTTTAGGTTTAACCCCATATAAAAGCAAGTCCAAACAATAGTGGCTTGAGCAAGATAGAATTTTACTTTTCTTCTCTGTAAAAGTCTGGGGGTGGGGTCCAGGGCTAGTATGGTATCTCTGTGCCCATGAAGAGCATAAGCACAGGCTTGCTCTTTTTTTCCACCTTCGTTGACAGATGACTATGCAGCCCTGTCTAGGTGAGCACGGGCAGATACTTCCTCCGGGCCACTTGGCCCCTTTAAAGCACTTTTCAGGAAGCCTCGCTCACTTCTGTTGGATCCCTGTCACCATCCTCTCTGGGCAAGGGAGTCTGGGAAGTTTAGTTTTTAGCTGAGCACACCGTTACTCTTATTAGGGTGGGTTCTGTTGGTAAGGAATAGGGCAGATTAAGTGGTTTGGGGGACTGGGAGCCCAGGAGTTGGTAGGGACACAGGTGACAGAGAAAACGCCAGTAAAGATAGTGCTCTTCAGTCCTGGGGCAGAGTAGATGGGCTGGGAGAATGGTCCACACTGAGGAAGAGCATGACCACGAGAGTAGGTAAAATGCATTAATTATGAATTTTGGTGCTTTTGCTTAAATAACTCCATAGTTGGTGTACATTTCTCTAAAGCTTAATTGCCAGTGCATTTGATAATTTGCCTAATCATTAATGTACTTATTTTTACTTTTTTTTCCATCTGAATTTTGATCTTTTATATATTTAACATTAACAGGAACCCCATTATTAAACATGGCACTATTTTGCTTCTTCTTTGCAAGTAAAATTCATTCTAGGATTTAAACTTTGTAGTTTAATAAAAGTTCACTGACTTCATATATTTGTCACCCTGAAATGCTGATCCTATCTACTCATATATTGAATGCATATTCATTGAGCAAATGCTGCATGCTAGGCAGAGTAAAGTAATAATGTTGTGAACTTTTTGTAAACCAAATTTGGTGGCCCATATCTATGTGAATGTTGCAGGTGGCCGGCATGCTACAGCTTTAACTGTTGATGGGAAAGTGTTTTCCTGGGGTGAAGGTGACGATGGCAAACTTGGACACTTCAGCAGAATGTAAGAATATTTTCTTCATTACTTGCTAATAAGAAATGGTTACTGATGATAATAGTGAATATCTTTTAGTAGCTATTTTGCAGAAAATAGGATAGGTCATTTTTGAAAATGGAACCTAAAAAATATATTTGTTAAAAGTATCTATGAGTGTGATTTAGCCTCAAATGATCTGTTTTAATGTTTGATAGTTAAGTTGATCTACAGATGTTGTTTTGACTAAATGTGGACCAGTGTAGATGTCCTTTTTTTCTTCTTTAAAAAAGACTGGATTGATTATAGGAAATATTATTTAATCTTGTTTTAGGAATTGTGACAAGCCACGGCTTATAGAGGCCCTGAAAACCAAGCGTATTCGGGATATTGCCTGTGGGAGCTCGCACAGTGCAGCCCTCACATCCAGTGGGGAGCTATACACCTGGGGCCTTGGAGAGTACGGCCGGTTGGGACATGGGGATAATACAACACAACTGAAGCCCAAAATGGTGATTATATACATTTTTGTTGCTTACAGAAAGCTTACCATCTGCTGATTTAAAGAGAAGATAAGCTTCGAGTCTAGGAAAGTTCATAAAGACATGTGCATTATTGGCTTTCAGTCTGTGGAAAAAATTTCCCTTGTTTTCTCAGTGCCTGTGCTTGATTCTGTTTTTAAATTTGTAATTGAGTAGGTGAAAGTCCTTCTTGGTCACAGAGTAATCCAGGTTGCATGTGGAAGTAGAGATGCACAGACCCTGGCTCTGACCGATGAAGGTGAGCTCCTCCCTGACTCTGTGTTTCTGGGTGGGTAGGAACATCATGAAGTGCTGGCCTGAAGTATGCATTTTTTAAACCTAGGTTTAGTATTTTCCTGGGGTGATGGTGACTTTGGAAAATTGGGCCGGGGAGGAAGTGAAGGCTGTAACATTCCCCAGAACATTGAGAGACTGAATGGACAGGGAGTGTGCCAGATCGAATGCGGAGCTCAGTTCTCCTTGGCTCTCACCAAGTCAGGAGTGGTGTGGACATGGTACGTAAACTCTCTGTCACCCATCAGTGTGTCTGTGTCCATGTGACACAGTGGTGGGCCTCCGCCCTTTACCCCATGCCAACCCTGGAGGGACAGTTAAACCTTCATTTTCTGACATTCAGGCATCTTTTTTCCTTTATTTATTTTGAGTTGAGATTAGTGACAATATTTTAATAAGAAATTTTTCTTGTAACTGTGGGTCATTTGGAAAAAAAGACTAGAGAGATTTTAGCCCGGTTTGTCCTCCCTGTTTAGGTGAGGTTTATGTAGTTTTCTTCTTTTTCTTACCATGCCAGAAGCCTAGTGATCAATTGGGCAGAAAGCAGACTTCTGATTTCTTTGATCCTGAAAAAGTTCATGTCTTTCTTGTGAAAGCTTATTTTATTAAATTTAAAAAGAGTGGGGCATCCAGTTGACCTTGTGACAATGTGATGGGCCTTAGCTTGAGTATTGTGACTCAGAGGCAGCTTGAGAAAGAATTAACCTACATCATAACTTAAGTGTTATACAACACACATTAAGGATCTTGCTGTAGAATTAATGAATTAATTTGAATTATTGATTAACTATTTTAAAACATAATTTCAGAGACCCTGGGCACTGTATATGATGTTAATGAGGTGGCTCTAATGCTGTGAACAGTGTGTTCTTGTGGAATGTTGCCAGACGATAACCGTATATTAAAATGCACACTGTTGACCTCCTTGCAGGGGGAAGGGGGATTACTTCAGATTGGGCCATGGCTCTGATGTGCATGTGCGGAAGCCACAGGTGGTGGAAGGGCTAAGAGGGAAGAAGATTGTGCATGTGGCCGTCGGGGCCCTGCACTGCCTGGCAGTCACAGACGCAGGGCAGGTAAGCTGAGGTGACAAGTCCTTGTGTCGAAAGTATAATTCATGATGAAATGAAATGAGTCTTAGTACTTAAAGAACCAGGAGTATGGGCTGTGCCCATTTTGTTCTTGTGTGTATCTGCCCAGTTTTCAGCGTAGGCATGCACACCCGGTAAATTAGAGTTGCTGACTGGCGTATGTTGTAAGCGGTAGGCTTTCCTGCTCTGAAGTCCACCTGGAAATGTGAAAAGATTATTGTCATTGAAGATGCGCCTACTGCTAGGGTATTAGCAGTGTTTTACTTTAAAAACTGATAGCCGATGGAGAGATATATGTACGTCATTTTAGAAATAAAGTCATCCATGACAAGTATTACTCATTCTTCTGCTTTGAGAATCCATGTCATGACAGGCTCATGTTATATTTTAAAAATTCATTTATGACAACAAAGTAGCACGCTTCTTTTTTCAAATTTTTATTTAAGTTCTAGTTAGCTAACATGTAGTATAATATTGGTTTCAGGAGTGGAATTTAGTGATTCATCATTTACATATAACACCCAGTGCTCATTATAACAAGAGCGCACTGTTTTTTAATCAAAATGAATTAAAAATGAATTATTTCT
The DNA here is from genome assembly GCF_017311325.1 of Ursus maritimus. Lineage (NCBI taxonomy): Eukaryota > Metazoa > Chordata > Mammalia > Carnivora > Ursidae > Ursus > Ursus maritimus. The sequence continues at coordinate 496,064 of NW_024425230.1, forward strand.
TCTAATTCTGTAAAGCCAAGAAGTGAATTACGTGAAAAGTGAGCATATTGTTTTTGATCATTTTTCTTTGCAAAATAAAGGAAAAAATAAGTATTGAACTTAGTTGAAGAGGAGAATTTCCCTGCTTCCTAAAACAAAACAGAACAGATGAATTCATTGGATTGATATTAAGCAAATACTTATTTACAGGTATTGGAAAAAATTTTGAAGTAAATTTAAAGAAAATATTCTCAAATGTTGAAAAACTCTGTTTTTGTTCCCTATAACAGGTTTATGCTTGGGGAGATAATGACCATGGCCAACAGGGCAATGGCACGACCACAGTTAATAGAAAACCTACACTTGTGCAAGGCTTAGAAGGCCAGAAGATCACACGAGTGGCTTGTGGGTCTTCACACAGTGTGGCATGGACTACTGTTGATGTGGCAACACCCTCTGTCCATGAGCCCGTCCTCTTTCAGACTGCAAGAGACCCTTTAGGTGCTTCCTATTTAGGTAACACAGATTTGTATTTAGTATGAGATACTTCTGTATGGTACAGCAACATCATAGATAGAATATGTAATAGGACCACAAGATTAGAGGTTGTAGCACTGTGTTAACTGCATTATGAACCAAGGCCACAAAATAATCATGGTACTTTGATTTTTGCATGCTGGAATAAAAGGAAGTATGATGCTGATTCTTACATTATGATCAGGTCAATTCTGGCAATGCTGTATAATAACTACCTGACATATGTAAGCACTGTGCTGGGCTCCTTGGTATTTTTCACAAAAGCTTGATTCAGATATACCTGACATACAACAAACCATAGATATTTAAAGTTAACTTCCATGAGCTTTTACATGTGTACTCCTGTGGAAGCATCCCTGCAGTCAAGATAAGTGAAAATATACATAATCTTTGTGCCCCTTCGCAGCCTCCCTTCTTTCTACAACCACTTGACTTGCTTTCTGACACTGTATATCAGTTTGCATTTTTAAGAGTTTTATATAAGTGGAATCATACAGTTGGTACTTTTTAAATCTCACTTTTTCCATTCAGCATAGTTATTTTGCGATTCATCCATGTTGCATGTACCAATAATGCATTCTTTTTTATTGTCAAGTAGTATTTCATTTATGGATATACTGCAATTTGTTATTGCCTGTGGGTGGACTTTCAGGTTGTTTTCAGTTTTTGGCTGTGCAAATAAAATTGCTATGAACATTCACATACAATTCTTTATATGGACCTAGACTTGCATTTCTCTAGGGTAAATACCTAGGAGAGGAATGGTTGAATCATATGGTAGGTGTATGTTTATCTTCTTAAGAATCCTAGAGAATGTTTTAGCAAAGTCATTGTTCCAAAACTCCAGCTCACTCCATATTTTTGTCTACACGTAGTTTGGTCAGTCTTTATAATTTGAACCTAGATTTGTGTAGATATGTGGTGGTATCTCATTGTGGTTTTACTTCGCATTTCCCTGGTGACTAATGATGTTGAGCATCATGTGTATTTACCATCCAAATGTGTTTTTTGTTGTAGTGTCTAATCCTATCTTTTGCCTATATTTAAAACTAGGTTGTTTTCTTATTGAGTTTTGTGTGTTCTTTATATATTCTGGGTACAAGTCTTTTGTCAGATACATGACTTGTACGTATTTTCTCCCAGCGTTGCCTTCCTTATTCTCTTCACAAGTGAATTTTAAAGAGCAGAAATTTTTAATTTTGGTAAATTCCATTTTTTAATGGATCATATTTTGAGGGTTATATCTAAAAAGCCTTTGTGTACTCAAGATCAGAAAGATACGTTTCCTGTGTTTTCTTATGTAAGTTCTATGTTTTAGATATTTAAGTCTATGCTTGATCTTGAGTTAAATTTTATATATTGTGTGAGATGTGTACTGTAATTCTTTTGGGGTGTGTGTGTGTGGATATCCAGTTGTTTCCGTTGCATTTATTGAAGAAAACTGTCCTTTCTCTGTTGAATTCTGGATGCTCAGTTTTGTTCTGTTGACTTATTTTTGTATGATGCCAACACCATATTGTTTTGATTACTATAACTTTATAGAAGACCCAGATTTAGGCTGTGGTAATTCTTTAACTTTGTTCTTTTTCAAATGCTGTTTTGAGTATTAGAATCAGCTTGTCAATTCTTATAAAATAGCCTGCTGGAGATTTTTGTATGTCTATAAATCATCCTTAGCTGAAATATAGTTAAGTTACCCTGAAACTTTTTGTTTCTTTTTGGTCTTGGATTTGGAGTTGTTTAGTGGCTTCAGACCTGATATTAGTCTGGGCCTAATTATTCCCCACCACTGAGACAAGACCTGTCTGAGTACTTTACTTAGTGCCCGGTGAATAATAAGGTCTTCATGTCTGGCTGATGGGAGCAGGTGCTATGCTGGTTCCTCTGCATTCTTCCATCCTATGTGCTGGGCCTCTAGTACTTTGATGTAGTTCTTTCTTTGGCTTTGGGAAGTTCCCTCTCATGTGGGCACCCATCACTTTTTGCTGCATCCTCAACTGGGGTGAGTGAGGGTACCTGCACAACTCCCTGGCACTTATCTGGGCAACTGTCTCTTCTCTGCTTCTGTTTTGTGAACTCTGACCACATTGGCTGCTGTGCCTCCTTTACTCATGTAGACCACTGAGCTTCACCTGGTTCCCTTCCCTTGGCTGAAGCCTGCGAACTCTTAGGGCAGTGATGAGCTGGATCATGGGTCCAGAAAGACTGTTTATTGGTGAACATCTTGTCTTCTCTCCATTGTTTTGTATTATTTTTTGTCTTGCATTTCAATGTAAGTAAAAACCGGTAGTTACTATATTTTCATAGCTTTTTTTTGGTTTTTTTGGCAGTTAAACAGCGAAGTTGATGAAAATAACTTCTTTATAGAAGTATAAATAAATAGGTTGTTTATTGTTTTTGTTTTTACTCTGGAAGACCATTAACCTAATACTTAGTCTGTGGAATAGCAAAATGCAAATTGCAGTGTGTTTTAGAAATAAACTGAAAAGGTCAAATAGGAATAGAGCAAACTCTGATCTTTAAAATTGATCCCAAATTTTATTTTCCTTTTTTAGGTGTGCCTTCAGATGCTGATTCTTCTGCTGCCAGCAATAAAATCAGTGGTGCAAATAATTCTAAGCCAAATCGCCCTTCTCTTGCCAAGATTCTCCTGTCATTGGATGGAAATCTAGCTAAACAGCAGGCCTTATCTCATATACTTACGGCATTGCAAATCATGTATGCCAGGTAGGCTTTTTGGCTAGCTTTTGAAATCCTGCAGTTATTTAGTTATTTATTATTTTGGGGTACCTGGGTGGTCAGTTGGCTGTGTCTGACTCTTGATTTTGGCTCAGGTCATAATCTCAGGGTCCTGAGATTGAGCCCTGTGTTGGGCTCCGTGCTGGGTGTGGAGCTTGCTTAAGATTCTCTTTCCCTCTCCTATTACCCCTCCTCCACTCCTGCTCTCTCTCTGTCTCTCTCTCTCAAAAAAAAGAAATCCAAATAAAAAACTTTTTTTTTTTTGAATGGCCAGTAAGTACTAAGCATTACTATTTGAGGAATGAGAGGAAGAATTAACTGATACAAATACACAGTGATATTTAAGACCACTTATCTCATTCACTCAAACACTTGATAAATAGAGTTTTGATAATGCTATCTTTTCCAACATTTTGCTGCTGTTTTCTCAGTCTGAGTTAGTTGCCTTCTATGATGGTTATGGACCTGATGAGTAGAAATAAATTACACAGGAACATTAGTTTCATACCAAAGGCCAACTGTGTCACTGAGAGGACATTTAGTCTTTGCTGCCTTGTGTGAGGCACCCTTGGTACACAGCTTTCAGTAAACAAAAAATTATCCTCAGGCTCTAACAACAATCCTAGATGATTTCTCAGGGGAATCAGGGGGTTTATTCTGGTCTGATTTTTATATTTGGTATTTTTTCACCTGTAATCACCAAGGTCATAAGATCATAAGTAAACGTTGTAGCTTTTAGCTGATGAATATTATAGTTTAGTATTTTCCCAGAACTGCTTTATGTGTATTCTATAAAAATGAGGGGGTCATTCAGTGTTTGTCTCTCCTGCTGACTCTTCTGTCCTGCAGTGGTGAAGGGCAATTCACCACAGGCCTGGCTTTCTCTCCTGACAGAGATGCGGTGGTTGGGGCCCTCATGCCAGCTGGCATGATTGCCCCGGTGGAGTGTCCTTCATTCTCCTCCTCGGCACCTCCTTCTGATATATCTGCTATGGCCAGTCCCGTGAATGGAGAGGAATGTGTGCTGGCTATTGATATTGAAGACAGACTGAGTCCAAATCCATGGCAAGAAAAGAGAGGAGAGGTAAAAATAAAGAGTAAAGCAGTAAAGCAACATTAGATCAAAAAGGAAAAAGTAGTTACTTTGTGTTTAAGAAAGTATAGGGCATTCTTTCACTTAATTCAGACTGCTTTTGTTCCTATTGCTGTGATTTTTTGGCTTGAATTAAAAAATATTCGATTTAAAAAAGATCTTTTTAGTGCTTAAGTAGAAATAGATTTATTCTTTTAAAGAGTTGCAAAATGCAAGTCCACAGTCCTTTATCTGCAATTCTGAAACATTAAAGCTCTGAAAGCCAAGAGTTTTTGTAACTTATTTTGGGGGAAAAAACCCAACTTGAAGAGATGTGAACTCATTTTAATATTCTTCATGTGATCTTTTGTGAATATTAATAGGTTTTCATGGGAATATGAATGTGTTTGACTTTGCAGGGTTGCCTTGTACCCCACTGGAGCTGGTGGTGTAAGCACCTTGTTAACCTCTACAAGGTCTGGGACATTCCAGATGGCCTAAGAGGTTTGAGATAAGGCTTTTGGAGTTGTGTGGGAAGTGTGCCACATTGCTGAGTTTTTCTTCTTCCTGTATACTTTTAAACTAGATGATCTCTTCTGAGGATGCCGTGACCCCCTCTGCAGTGACCCCATCTGCTTCCTCAGCTTCTTCTCGACCATTTATCCCAGTGACGGATGACCCAGGAGCTGCCAGCATCATTGCAGAAACTATGACAAAAACCAAAGAGGTTAAGGAGCTTTCTTCTTTAACATTTTATTTTGAAATAATCTTAAATGCACACTAAAGTTGGAGAGGTAGTACACCAAAATATAGCACATTGTACTTCCATATACTATTCGCCTAGGTTCTCCAGCTGTTAGCATTTCTGAACCATTGGTGGGGAGCTGCAGGGCACAATCCCCATTCATCCTCAAGGCTTCAGTGTGTCAGGGCATTAACATTGATCCAGGATTACTTTCTAATCCACAGATCTAATCAGATTTTGCTCATTGTCCTAATAGTATCCTTTATAGGTCTAGAACCCAACTCAGGGTTGTGTGTTGTCTCTTTAGTATTCAATATGAAACATTCTTTAATTCTTCCTTTTGATGGATACCACAGGAAGGATGTAGAGTTCTTTTCAGTGCATCCCAGTGGAGTACGCGCATTGTTGACTTGCTGCATTACTGGTTATATTAATTCTTATTGCTTGGTTAAGAGTGTCTGCCAGGTTTCTCCACCAGAAGTTAATAAAAGTGGGTCAGTAAGTATTCATGTAAATACCTGTAAGTACCTTCTTCCTCATATTTTTACCTACCAGTTTTTAGTATCTGTTGATGATTCTAGCTGAATCCATTATTACTGTGATAGTTGTTACATGGTGATTTTTCAAATTTCATCATTCCTTTTTGAATATAATTATTGCTGTTCTTCTGTGACAACTTTCCCTTCTTATCTTTATCTGTCTATCCATCTATGTTGGTATAGATTCATGGGATCCTACTTTACTCAAATAATGACATCCATTACTGTTATCATTTGACATGCAAATTGTCCCAGACATGGCCATTGGGATCCCTTTTTGGCTGGTTCATTTGTCTTTCTGACCTCTCCCTATAATTCTTTGAGCACTTCTTTACATTTTGGCACAACAACGTGTTCCGGACTTATCTCTTACTTACCCTGTCCCTGCTCTGGAATCATCCATTTCTCCAAGGAGCCCTGCTTCCTTTTAGTGGATCACAGAATTTAGAAACAAGATCTGGAAACTTGGTAAGTTATTTGCTACCAGATGTCCTTGGTTTACACCTTCTCAGCAAACATGCATGCATATGCATATTTTTTTCTTCTTCAGCATCTTACCTTTATAATAAAAACCATGAATAGTTCAAACCACTATTTTCTGTTTCAGTCCAACACCACGGAGTTTATGGTTGCTCTGTCCTTTTCTGTGTTTGAAGTGTATGATCCTTTTATACATTGCTGGATTGATTTGCTATTTTGTTGAAGATTTTTATACTGGTGTTCATAAGGGATACTGATCTGTAGTTTTCTTGTGATGTCTTTGCTGGGTTTGGGTATCAGAGTAATACTGTCCTCATAGAATGAATTGGGCAGTGTTCCTTCATCTTCCGTTTTTGTTGTTGTTGTTGTTTTTAGAAGAGTTTGAAGGATTAGTGTTAATTCTTCTTTAAATATTTTGTAGAATTTTATCTGTCCCTTTAACATGTTCTCATCATTCTTTGAGTGTTCCCTTGCTTTCTGGAACAACACACAGTTCTAGCTAAGCTCAACAAAATGTTTTATCCTCCATCCCAGAAATCAGATGTTTCTCTAGGACGTCTCGGTTCTTTTTAGTGGAGAATGGTATTTAGAAGGCAGAATCTTCAAGTGCTCATTGCTTTTGGGGTGTTGCTGTTCCCAAGCATTCTTAGTGGACAGAGCTAAGGAATAAATATGTATGTGTATGTATACATACACAATAGGGAAGTACGCTTGCATTTATTCCATTATAAATATGCGTATTTTGAAAACCACTGGTTCACAGCAATACAGTCAATTCTAACTGCACAGGATTCATTCTTCTTTTCTCCCCTTCTGTATTTATAACTCTTCCCTGAAAGTGAGAAACCCAACCCCTGTTATTAGCAGTTTATTTAGTTCCCCTTAGGTAGCCAGCCTTCCATCTTGGTTGCCACTTCTCCCCCACATGGGTACCCTCCTTTCCCTGCATAGCTTCTGACACTCAAAACCAGTCTAACTTCTGCAGGGATGACCTTTCACCTGCTTGATTTGTGACCTCCCCCTTACCTCCTGTGCTGGCCAGCCAAAGCAGGGACACCTTCTACTTTGCATGGCTCCACCCCCACATGTGGACACCCTCCCCAGCTCCCTTAGGTGCTCCCTATGCCAGGCCATTGTACTCTGCTAACACTCTCTCCCTTGCCAGCAGATTCCCCTTGGGGACAAATATGCATTCTTTTTAAGTTTTTATTTAAATTCCATTTAATATATAGTGTAATATTAGTTTCAGGTGTACAATATAGTGATTCAACAATCCATACAGTACCTGGTGCTTATCATAACAAGTATACTCCTTAGTCCCCATCATCTATTTAATATGCATTATTTTCAATTATACTTGGAACTCTTGGTTCATTTTGCTATTATTGCTGACAAAAATAAGTCCTGTAGAAATTACTCATAACCATCTCAGGTAATAAAAAATTACTATGTGTAAATTAGGTGTCTAGATTCAACTTCTAATACTTGGCCATTTCCTAGGGTGAGGATTTAATGCAGAAATTATCCTGAATTAAGCAGAATTTTTGCTTTTATGTAGAAGAGGGATTTCTTTCCTACCAATTTATTTATGAGACATAGACATTATCCAGATTATTATATCCCTAAATTCCCTATCGTTTCAGTTTCGGTTTGATTCATAAATTATGGTAAAGTAATTTTCATATTAATATTAAGTTAGTATTAATCATGTGTATTATATGTGGTTAATATAGTCCACTGAATGCTTTCCTGCTCTTCAGTGAGTGAGATTCTGGAATGTTATAGTTTCTGAGCAACTTCACTTAATGATTCCCTGGGTCTCCATGCAGAGGTAGGAGCAGGGTCTGTTTCTTTAAAGGAAGAAACTGTTCCTAGCTCAGAGAGGTGTGGTGTCCACGGCCTAAGTCGATGGAACTTGCACATTGGATGTGTCCCATTCCCCTTAAGTTTCCTAAGTGGGGCTTGTGCTTCCCTGGCTCATTCTGTTTCTGAAAAGTGTCAGCGCTAGTTTTGCTGAGATCCTGAAAGCAGGAGAGAAGAAGAGAGGCACTTTTGGCATCTTGTTCTTCCTCTGGTGATCCAGACTCTGCCTGGGAAAATAGGAGGTCCTGGGTTCTCCCCCATTCAGCACAGGGTCTATGTGATTCCCACTCCCTCTAAGCTCAAAAGCTGGGGGATTTCCCACCTCTGTTGGCTTCTTATTCCTTTCTATAAGTCATACCCCACTGCCAACTCCCAAGAGGCTCTTAGGGTGTTAGATAGGAGGCTGTGAGGCAGCAGTCCTGGGTGGGACGTGGTCATGAGGTCAGGAAGCAGGTAGTGATGCAGACAAATAAGTGGCTCCTTTCCCCTGCCAAAGAGGGGGAAGAAGTAAATGATCACAGGTGCAATATGTTTTAGCAGACATACTGTGAATGAGAAGTAAAAGGAGAATATCTGTTTTCATTTTCAAAGAACCCAAGGAACAAGAGATTGTGGATAATGTGTTACATTATCCAGCCAACAAGTCACTTTAAATAAGATTCTAGGAAAGAATTATGGAGAGGATATAGACAAAATATGCAAAAGTACAAATTTAGTTGATAGAAGATTCCCATGCAAATCTTATGGATGGGGTGGTAGATTTTACATGGTGTGACTTCATTCTAAGCCACCCTATGAACTTGGTCAAAGTATAAATTATCATTTATAGTTTAGTCATACCTTTTCACAGATATATTTTTTTTATTATGTTAGTCACCATACAGTACATCATTAATTTTTGATGTAATGTTTACAAAATACCCACAATATCTGTGAAAAGGTATTAGGCTGGCATTTCATGGTCTCAGAGGCCTTCTAAAGCCCCTTATTCATCAGTAGTAGTTGTGTATCCTTTGAGTTTATGGGTAAACTGGTGACTATTTCTTAATGTACAATTCCTCATTTTAATTATTGGACTTTTTAGGATGTTGAAAGCCAAAATAAAGCATCAGGCCCAGAACCTCAGTCCTTGGATGAGTTCACCAGTCTGCTGGTTGCGGATGATACCCGTGTCATGGTGGACTTGCTCAAGCTGTCCGTGTGCAGCCGGGCAGGGGACAAGGGCAGGGACGTGCTTTCAGCTGTGCTGTCTGGCATGGGTACCGCCTACCCGCAGGTGAGCCACACGATGGGTGCTGTTGGCCTCCTCTCCAGGGAATATGCTACTGTTGACATCACACCTTATCTTGTGCTTGATTTTACTCTAGTAGATTGCAGTTCGGAAGGACTCCTTGTAAGTAAATCCTTTCTCTGTCATGTACTGCAGTTGTCCTCCCACTGTGCCTTGTCATCAATTTGGTACTTTTTGCCATTTAGAAGTTCTAATTTTATGAAGTCAGATCTGCCAGTTTTTTTCATTGATGGCTTCTGGATTTTATATTATGCTAAAAAAAATGCTTACCTACATGACATTATTTAAAGAAATTTTCTCAAGTTTCTTCTAATTATTTTTATGATTTCATTTATTATATTTACATTTTTGAGCCATCTGGGATTTATCTTTTTTTTTTTTTTAAAAAGATTTATTTATTTACTTTGGAGAGAGAGGGAGAGTGTGAGTGAGTGGGGGAGAGGGTCAGAGGGAGAGAGTCTTCAAGCAGACTCCTCGCTAAGCACAGAGCCCAACATGAGGCTCTATCTCACCACCTATGAGATCATGACCTGAGCGGAAACCAAGAGTCAGAAACTTAACCGACTCAGCCACCCAGGCACCCCATCTGGGATTTATCTTGATGTAAGAGATAAGGTAGGGATCCAACTTTATTTTTTCCTAGATGGCAAGCATGTTGTCCAACACCATTTATTAAATAATCTATCCTTTTCTCAATGATTTGAAAACTATTTTAATCATATTTTAAATTCCTGTATATATTTGGGTCCATTTATGGACTCTTTTTTTGTTCCATTAACCTAACTCTTTATGGTCTAATACTACAGTGTTTTAACGATATTATAGCTTTAAATAGGTTTTAATATTTGGTAATACTGGATCCAATAGGATTTTTTGCTATGGTGACAATGTTCTGTAGCTAAGCCATTCAGTTTGATAGCCTCCAGTCATGTGTAGCTGTTGACCATTTCAAATATGACTAGTGCACCTGTGGAACTGAAGTCCTTATTTTATTTAACGTAGTTTATTTAAATTTGTACAGCCACATGTGGCTAGTTTAGGATATTACAGTCAGTATCGTATCAGCATATCTTAGAAATTGGATTGATGAGCCCTAAAGTTTTTTGGCTTCCTTAAGACTCTTATTTATCAGTGGCCTTGCTCTGCCTTTTTTACAACTGGCCACATCAGGGAGTTTGATGCCATGTGCTCTGTACAGATATGTAATCTGTGTTTCTCTGGGCCCCCTATCACTACCACCCAAACGAGAAGGTACTCAAGTATGGTTGAGTGGTCTTGAAAACATAGTAAATGGTTTGGTAGATAGTAAATGGTTTGGGGCTTGTTATTTCTTAATTGTATTCAGGAAGAACAGGAAGTAGGTGTCCTACTTTCTGGTTTTTTGAGACAAGTTACTTGGCATAATTCTGAGAGATTGAATCAAGATGAATTGCCACAAGCAAAAATTTAATTTTTTTTATAACTTTATTGCATTTGTGAGAGGAAAGAATATGAATGAAGACATGGATTTAAAGTAATAATGCCGAGCATTTGTTGCACACCTACCTGCCAGGCCAAGTTCTGGTGCGTTCTTGTTACGAGGGTAGGTGTTAGTGTGCTCTGTTTACAGATGAGGAAACTGAGGCTCTGAGAGGTTGTTTCTGGCTCATGGACACTCAGGTTGCTGGTGGGTGGGAGGAGTGGTGTTGGACCGTGGGTGCTTTGAGGGCAGAGCCACATCTATGACCCCTATGTCATTGTCTCCTCCCCCCCGAGGGAATGATGGGTTTTTCAGAGGAAGATTGTACAGCCCAGAAGAGCCCTGGTGGGCTGTGCAGTAGCTGTTTGATGACACCAACATCTGTGTCTCAGTGACTCACACCCACAGCAGGTTCAAGGAGAGGCAGAAGCAAAGACAGGATTGTCTTCAAACTGTCCTGGCTAGTGGCAAGATGCTAATCCTGTGTCCTAACCTGACCTAATATTTGGAACTCTTGAAAGAGAGTTGTATGAATTTATAGTCCTAATACCTAGATGGCAGTGATATTAGTTTGTCATTAATAAAAAACTGTTTACTAAGCTAGTCTGTTTGTTACCTAAATATGAGGAAAAATAGAGAAAAAAATCATTCCTGAAAAGTATGGAATAGAGAATAGTTTTTTTTTTTCTGAATTTAGAAAATTTGCAGGTCATTATTGCTATTATAACATATAATTTTTTTAAAAAGATTTTATTTCTTTGAGAGAGAGAGATGGTAGCAAGAGACAGTGAGAGAGGGCACAAATGGGAGTGAGGAGCAGGCTCCCTGCTGAGCAGAGAGCCTGATGTGGGGCTCGATCCCAGGACCCTGAGATCATGACCTGAGCCGAAGGCAGATGCTTAATTGACTGAGTCACCCAGGCGGCCCTTCTTATTTGTTTTTAAAAATAGAAATCAAGGAGTTTATAATCACCAGTGTTGACCACTTCAGTGGTGTGAATCACTAAAATTTTAAAATGAAATAAGGACATCATGGATTGTTGAGGAGATGTGGTATGAAGGCTGACTTTCAATGTCCTGGGTCAAGAGAAATTCCCATTTATGTTTGTGTTTATAGCCCCTTGTTCCAGATACCCTGCTGCTGTTTGGCCTGGATGGCTTGATCATTCTTCTTTGTTCCTGCCTACTCCTGCTTGACCCTTGACCCCTGGTGTCTTCTTGGATTTTGGTCATTTTTATCACCTTTCTGCTCCTTCCCTTGATATTTTGTTCCTGAAGAAGAAGAATTTTCCTCCCTGGGAAGTAATCTTGTCTTGGTGCAGAAAGAAACTACTGTGATCACAGTTTCATTGGTTGGCATATGTTGAGTGTCTTATACATGTCAGGCACCTCCCAGCTGCATACATACATAGGCACCTCTGTGAGCTCTGTGCTGTTTTGATGTTATAGGTGAGGGAAGCAAGCCCTGATTTAAACTAGATTTCTCAAATTCTCAAGTGCTCTGCTCTGCCACCCTGTCTCTGCAGAAGGACCTGGAGCAGGGCTAGTAAGCGTAGCATCCTGATGACTTGATCTGTGCCCTTGCTTCCTCCACCAGGTGGCAGATATGTTGCTGGAGCTCTGTGTCACCGAACTGGAGGATGTAGCCACAGACTCGCAGAGTGGCCGCTTGTCCTCTCAGCCTGTGGTGGTAGAGAGTAGTCATCCCTACACGGACGACACTTCCTCCAGTGGCACAGTGAAGATACCAGGTATTCAGTGCTGGCCCAGGGGGAGGACGTGGGGGGAATCTCTGCCCATAGAATGGCTTCATTTCTGTAATTGCATCAGTAGAAGTAATCGTCACCATTTGATAGAAAAGCTACAGAATCGCTTTAGAATTATTTCTTCGATTTTTCTAAAAAAAAACTTTTTTTTCAAAATATGATACAGAAAACCACGCAAAGTGAATGTTTAGCTTAATGATTATTAGGTGGATGCATTAATTACCAAAACTCAGATCTAGAAGTCCTGTGCCAGTTTCTAGAGGCCCTTCTTGTGTCCCCACTGAACTGATTGTTGTCATCATTTAGAGATAAGGCTGACATGTATTTCTGGACAGCTTTTATTACCCGAATGTGCTTCCACTTCTTATGTCTCTTTTTAACTAATAGTTTCTATCTTTTAAGTTTCTTATTGTAACTTTGGTTTCTTCCTATATTTTCTTTTTCCATTTTTTCAACAATGTACCTGTTAAGGAACCTGGGCCTTTGACCCTTGGGCTTCCCTGCAGCATGGATTTGCATACTCCTGCTGTACCTCAGCCTGTTCTTCAACCTTGTCTTTCTGCAAATTTGCCCGGATTCAGGGTTCCAAGTAGCTCAGCGCCTCTGGCAAGACCATTGGTGGTTGTGTAGCATCTGGAAGTACCTGGTGCCTTCTTGTCTTTCCTTAGTTGGTGTTAGCAGCTACCAATGCTCAGAGCCTGAGGCCATTAGTCCACTGGGGTTGCAAAATGGTGCTATTCTAATTGTTTCATTTCTTTCTTTCTTATTAGCTGGAATACTTCATGAAGAGGTATTTTTCCTCATCCTTTAGTTGGTTACCCAGGGCTGCTGTTTGCATAAGCAGGAAGGGATTAAAAGCTTGAATTTTTTTTCTCCTATTTATATTTTTAGAGAATAAGTTGATTCCCTATCATTCTTCGAAGGCGATTAATTTTTTTTTCTTTTATATCACTGTGAACTCATGGATTTAAACATATATGATGGGCTTTAATAATTGTGATTATGATCCTATTGAAGCTCAAATTATCTCATCTCTAGACATCAGGAACCTCTTCAGTTTGTCTCTGGAAATGACTTTGGTGGTCCATTGATAACCTCCACACAGTATGACATGACAAGATGCTTTAGGCTTGTCATGTAGTTTCTGCCCTCTACCTGGAATCTTCCTTGGTGTCTTTTAGTGGAAATGGCATTTCAGGTTACTGGGCTGTCATTGTTTCTAGACCTTCTCAGTAAACAGAGATGGATGAATTGTTGGGCAGTCCACTGACTGACTTCCGAGTCCATACTGAAACATTAGATTCAAATTCAGAACTGCAAGGTTTCTACTTAACCTCTTCTGTTAAGTCTGTTTTCTTCTATACTGGAAATCTGGTTAGACAGGGGTGACAAAATTAGAATATCTCATAATTATTCATTTGCTTTATCTCACGTGGTTAAGCAGTGGACTCAGGATTCAATTCTAATACAAACAAACATGAATATAATTCCTGAAAGTAGCTAAAAACATTTTTTTTGGCCTTATGCTCTCTTCTTTCTCCCAACTTTATTAAAATGATTATCCTCTGTCTACCAAAGCATAATAGCTATTACATACTATACTTCTTTCAGTCTTCATTTAGTCTTAGTTTTACTCTGTTTAATGCTCACTTCCGGTCCTTTTTCTGTCTCTTTTTTCATTGTGATTGCCTGAAGCTCACTCTGTAGTCATTCAGCAGGGCTCAAAGGATGGCAGCCCTGGGATCATCTTGTCCATGACAGTTTGTGCCCAAACCTGAAAGTTAGCTTTTCTTGGTAGTAAATCTTTGGATCACATATTCTTCCTCTGTGAAAGTGTGATGGTGATAATCTATATTTCCCCTTATATGCTGTGCTTTGTTTCAGTAATTTTACTAGAATATGTTTTCATATTGGTTACTGTAGGTGATATTCACCAATAGGGAGTGTGCTCCTTTAAAATGTAGTTTCCGGTCTCTTCTCTGTATTACAGTTTGTACTGTTTGCATCCTTTAGCTCTCTTTCATGGACACATGGTCATCCTTGTGTGTTGGATACCTTTTAGAGTCAGTGTTGACTACTTCATCTATCAAATACTTTCTGCCTCTTTCTTTTTCTTCCTTTCCTTCTTCTGTTTGTCTTAAAGTACCATCTATTGTGTTCATTTACTCCTATATTCTTTCTAGTTTAGTCTGAATTTTGTAATTTTTTTTGTAATTTTTTAACTGAATTTTATTAATATTTTGGTTGTCCTAATTTTAACTTACGTTGTTTCTTTCATATTTTGATAATTTTGTTAATTTTTAAAAACTTTTTTAGAGGTAGTATATTATAGTTTTGATCTGTTTTGTAGGCATATCTTTCTGGTCTGTGTTCATTAAAGGACTATTATTCTGTTTCTTATTTTCTCTTTTTTTTTTTTTTTTAAAGATTTTATTTATTTATTTGACAGAGATCAAAACAGCCAGCGAGAGAGGGAACACAAGCAGGGCGAGTGGGAGAGGAAGAAGCAGGCTCCCAGTGGAGGAGCCTGATGTGGGGCTCGATCCCAGAACACCGGGATCACGCCCTGAGCTGAAGGCAGATGCTTAACGACTGTGCCACCCAGGCGCCCCTTATTTTCTCTTTTCTAAGAATAACTTTGTATTGGATTTGACCTTGATACTTTTATCTTGCTCATTTTTATGTGAAATTTTTTTATAACTTTTAGAAAAGCTCTCTTAACTTTAAGCTGTTACTCTTTCATGATAGAAATGTAAAGAACGAAAGGTATTTCTACTGAGCATTTGCCTCCCACAAAAATCTGGTGACCCTCTTCATCTTCTCTGTTTCTCTCTTACTTCATACCTACTCCACCAGTAAATCCTATCATTTCTGCTTTTTAAAAAAAAAATTAATCCCAGTATAGTTAACATACAGTGTTATATTAGTTTTAAGTGTACAATATAGTGATCCAGCAGTTCCACACATCGCCTGGTACTCATCACAAGTGCCCTCCTTAATCCCTATCACTTATTTCACCTACTCTCCCACCCACCTCCCCTCTGGTAGCCATCAGTTTGTTTTCTATAGTTAAGAATCTATTTCTTAGTCTCTTTCTCTCTCTCTCTCTTTTTTCCCTTTACTCATTTGTTTTATTTCTTAAATGCCACATATGAGTACAGTCATATGGTATTTGTCTTTCTCCGACTGACTTGTTTCACTTATCATTATACTCTATAGCTCCATCCACATCATTGCAAGTGGCAAGCTTTCATTCTTTTTTATGGCTAATATTCCATTGTGTATGTATGTGTGTGTGTGTGTGTGTGTATATGTATACACACTACATTCTTATCCATTCATCTATTGATGGATACTGGGCTGCTTCCATATCCTGGCTATTGTAAATAATGCTGCTATAAACATCAGGGTGCATGTATCCCTTTGAATTAGTGTTTTTGTATTTTGGGGGTAAATACCCAGTAGTGCAATTACTGGATCATAGGGTAGCTCTATTTTTAACCTTTTAAAAAAAATTTATTTATTTATTTATTTGAGAGAGAGAGCGAGCGAGAAAGAGTACAAGCATGGGGAGAGGGAGAAGCAGCCCCCCCCCAGCTGAGTAGGGAGCCTGGCATGGGGCCCGATCCCAGGACCCTGGAATCATGACCTTAGCTAAAGGCAGACGCTTCACTGACTGAGCCACCCAGGCGCCCCAAGTTTTAACTTTTGAGAAACCTCCATTCTGTTTTCCAGAGTGGCTGCACCAGTTCACATTCCCACCAGTGGTGTAAGAAGATTCCTTTTTGTCCACATTCTCACCAATACTTGCTGTTTCTTGTGTTTTTGATTTTAGCCATTTTGACAGGTGTGAGGTGATACCTCATTATAGTTTTGATTTGTGTTTCCCTGATGGTGAGTATCCTTTCATGTGTCTGTTGGCCATCTGTATGTCTTCTTGACATGAAATGTCTGTTCATGTCTTCTGCCCATTTTTTAATTGGATTATTAGTTTTTTGGATGTTGACTTTTTTTAAGTTCTTTATATTTTGGGTACTAGCTTTTTATCAGATATGTCATTTGTAAATATCTTACTCCATTCTGTAGGTTGCCTTTTAGTTTTGATGACTGTTTCCTTTGCTGTGCAGAGCTTTTTATTTGAAGTCCCAATAGTTTATTTTTGCAAATTCCCTTGCCTCAGGAGACATCTAGAAAAATTTTGCTTTTCTGGTGTCAGAGAATTACTGCCTGTGCCCCCCTCTAGGATTTTTATGGCTTTAGGTCTCACATTTAGGTTTTTTTTTTTTTTTTAATTTATTTTTTTAAGAGAGCACAAGCAGGAGGGAGGAGCAGAGGGAGAGGGAGAAGCAGACTTCCCGGTGAGTGGTAGCCTGATGCAGGGCTTGATTCTAGGACCTCGAGATCATGACCTGAGCCTAAGGCAGATGCTTAGCTGACTGAGCCACCCAGGAGCCCCTCACATTTAGGTCTTAATCCATTTTGAATTTATTTTTGTGTATGGTGTAAGAAAATGGCCCAGTTTCATTCTTTGCATGTAGCTGTCCAGTTTTCCCAACACCGTTTGTTGAAGATACAGTCTTTTTTCCATTGGATGTTCTTTATTGCTTTGTCTAAGATTAGTTAACCATAGAGTTGTGGGTCCATTTCTGGGTTTTCTGTTCTGTTCCACTGATCTTTGTGTCTGTTTCTGTGCCAGTTCCATACTGTTTTGATCACTACAGCTTGGTAATATAACTTGAAGTCCAGAATTGTGATGCCTCCAGCTTTGCTTTTCTTTGTCAAGGTTGCTATGGCTATTCGAGGTCTTTTGTGGCTCTCTGTGAATTTTAGGATTGTTTATTCTAGTTCTGAGAAAAATGCTGTTGGTATTTGGATAGGGATTGCTTTGGGTAGTAAAGACATTTTAACAGTATTTATTCCACCAATCCATGAGCATGGAATGTCTTTACATTTCTTTGTGTCTTCAGTTTCTTTCATCAGTGTTTTATAGTTTTCAGAATTTAGGTCTTTCACCTTTTTGATTAGGTTTATTCATAGGTATCTTATTATTTTTGGTGCAGTTGTAATTGGGATCAATTCTTTGATTTCTGTTTCTGCTGCTTCATTATTAGTGTATAAAAATGCAACAGATTTCTGCATATTAATTTTGTATCCTATAATTTTACTGAATTCATGTATTAGTTCTAGTTGTTTTTTGGTGGAATCTTTAGGATTTTCGATATTAGAGTATCATGTCATCTGCAAAGCAGAAAGTTTTACTTTTTCCTTACTAATTTGAATACCATTTATTTCTTTTTGTTGTCTGATTGCTATGGCTAGGACTTCCAGTGCAAGTTGAATACAAGTGGTGAGAGTAGGGGCACCTGGGTGGCTCAGTAGGTTAAGCATCCGACTCTTGGTTTCAGCTCAGGTCATGATTTCAGGGTCATGGGATTGAGCCCTATGTTGGGCTCTGCTTGAGATTCTTACCCCCTCCTTCTTCCTCCCCCTCTGCTCCTCCCTTTGCCCCCCTCCAAATAAATAAATAAATAAATAAATAAATAAATAAATAAAATGTTTTAGAGAGTGGATATCCTTGTCTTATTGCTAACCTTAGGGGAAAAGATCTTGTTTTTCCCCCATTGGGTATGATGTTCACTGTGGGTTTTTCTTATTATGTCAAGGTATGTTCCCTCTAAACACACTTTGTGGAGGGCTTTTATCATGGATAGATGTTATACTTTGTCAGATGCTTTTTCTGTGTCTGTTGAAATGATTATATGGTTTTTATCCTTTCTCTTATTGATGTGATGTATCATGTTGATTGATTTGTGAATGTTGAATCACCCTTGCATCCTACTTGATTGTGCTGAATGACTTTTTAAATGTATTGTTGAATTCAGTTTGGTAGTATTTTCTTGAGGATTTTGTGTCTTTGTTTATCAGAGATACTGGCCTGTAATTTTCTTATGTGGTGTCTTTAGCTGGTTTTGGTCTCAGAGTGATAGTGGCCTCATAGCTTCGAAGTTTTCCTTCCTCTTTTATTATTTGGAATAGTTTGAGAAGAATAGGTGTTAACTCTTCCTTAAATGTTTGGTAGAAGTTGCCTATGAAGCTGTCTCGTCCTGGACTTTCATTTGTTGGGAGTTTTTTGATTACTGATGCAGTCTCCCTGCTGCTTATCAGTCTATAAAAATTTTCTAGTTCTTCCTGCTTCAGGTTTGGTAGTTTATATGTTTGTAGGTGTGTATCTATTTTTTATAGGTTGTCTAAATATTATCTTTCATAATATTCTCTTACAGTTGTATTTCTGTGGTGTTGGTTGTTATTTCTGTTCTTTCATTTGTGATTTTATTTATTGGGGTCCTTTCTCTCTCTCTCTCTCTTTCTCTTTTTGATAAGTCTGGCTAGAGTGGTTTATCAATTTTGTTGATCTTTTCATAGAACCAGCTCTTGGTTTCATTGATCTGTTCTGTTGGGTTTTTTTTTTAGTTTCTATGTCATTTATATCTAATCTTTATCATTTCCTTCTTCCTGCTGGTTTTAGGTTTTGTTTGTTGTTCTTTTTCTAGCTCCTGTAAGTGTAAAGTTAGGTTGTTTATTTGAGACTTTTCTTTCTTCTTGGGGTAGGCCTCTGTTGCTAGAAACTTCCCTCTTAGAAGCATTTTTACTGCATTCCAAAGGTTGTGGACCATTGTGTTTTCATTTTTGTTTGCTTCCATATATTTTCTGATTTCTTCTTTGATTTCTTGGCTAACCCATTCATTTTTCAGTAGCATGTTATTTAACCTCCATGTATTTGTGTTCTTTCCAGATTTTTCCTGTGGTTTATTTCTAGTTTCATAGCCTTGCGATAAATAAAGATGCATGGTATGCTTCGATCTTGAATTTGTCGAGGCTTGTTTTATGGGCTAATATGTGATCTGTTCTGGAGAATGTTCTGTGTGCCTCTGAAAAGAATGTGTATTCTGCTGTTTTAGAATGGAATGTCCTGAATATATCTGTTAAATTCATCTGGTCCAGTGTGTTATTCAAAGCCACTGTTTCCTTATTGATTTTCTTTTTGGATGATTTGTCCATCAGTATAAGTGGCGTGTTAAAGTCCCCTGTAATTATTGTTACTACTGTCGATTAGTTCCTTTTTATGTTTGCTATTAACTGTTTTATGTATTTGGTGCTCCCACGGTGGGTGCATAAATATTTACAATTGTTACATCTTGTTGTTGAATTATTCCCTTTATTATTATATAGACTCCTTCTTTGTCTCTTGTTACAGACTTTGTTTTAAAGTCTGTTTTGTCCGATATAAGCATTGCTGCCCCAGCTTTCTTTTGACATCCATTTGCGTGATAAATGTTTCTCCATCCCCTCACTTTCAATCTGCAGGTGTATTTAGGTCTGACATGAGTCTCTTATAGGCAGCATATAGATGGGTCTTGTTTTTTATCCACTCTGTCACCCTATATCTTTTGATTGGGGCATTTGGTCCACTTAGATTCAAAGTAATTATTGATAGATACATATTTATTGCTGTTTTATTACTTGTTTTGTGGTGGTTTTTGTATAGTTTTTCTGATCCTTCTCTTTCTCTCTTCCATGGTTTGCTGGTTTTCTTTTGTGATATACTTGGATTCCTTTATTTTTATTCTTTGCATATCTATTACTGGTTTTTGATTTGTGGTTACCATTAGGTTTGTATATAACATCTTCTGCATATAGCAGTCTATATTAAGTTGGCAGTTGCTTAAGTTTGAACCTATTCTTTTCTCTCCCCCAATGCTTTTAGGCATATGGTGTCAAATTTTACATCTTTTTATTTTGTGAATCCCTTGACTGATTTTAGTTGTGATGTTTGTTCAGCCAGCCTTTGAGTCCTTTTCTGGGTTGTTTGTTCTGATGTGAGTGTTATCTAGTTATATCTAGTGTATCTAGTTATATAGCTGTATCTGGGGTGAAGTGAGTGTAGGGTCCTCCTACTCTGCCATCTTCCCTGGAAGTGCCTATCGTTTCTTTTCTTTTTTTTTTTTAATTTTATTATTTTATTTATTTGACAGAGATAGAGACAGCCAGTGAGAGAGGGAACACAAGCAGGGGGAGTGGGAGAGGAAGAAGCAGGCTCATAGCGGAGGAGCCTGATGTGGGGATCGATCCCATAACGCCAGGATCATGCCCTGAGCCGAAGGCAGACACCCAACGACTGCGCCACCCAGGCACCCCAGTGCCTGTCGTTTCTACTTTTAAAATATATCACTAACTCATTTCTCTCTACCTCCTGGACATTTTGGGCCTAACCAGCTGGTTTCTCCCTGTTTATTATACTAGTACCATATACTAGCACCGTATACTATACTAGCACCTAGTATAGTGTCCCCCAGAATCATCTCCCTACAGGATATCCAGAGATACTCTCTTAAAACCACCTTGTGAACCACCCCAGTCAGAAGATACAGAAGATACCCACCAATATACCCCTATATCTATAACTTTAAAATAAGAACTGAACTTCTGACCATGGTCTGTATGACTTTGTATGAGCCCTGGTCACCTCTTCAATGTATTGCTTTCTCACTCCTTTCTCTCTCTCTCTGGGCCCATCCACATCATCTTCTTTGCTAGTCTGAAGTATATTCCATGTTTAGGCTCTTTGTCTCACTTTGTATTTGCCATCTACCTGAAATATTCTTCCCCTAGGCAATTACTGACAGATTTCTGGGCATATCTCCCTTGTTCAGAGAATTCTTTCCAGTTTAACCACCATACGCAGAAGCAGTCTTTGCCCAATCTCATTTCACACCCTTCCTTCATAACAGTTAACACCCTGTGACACTTAACAGACATCATCTGTTCCTTACACTAGAGAGAGACTGGCTAGAATCAGTTGCATATTAAGGGTGAGAGTGGAAATCCTTTCCTTGTTCCATAAGGTGAACACGTTTAGTCTGTCATCATTATGTCCATTAACTATATATTTTTCATAGATGCACTTATCAGCTTGAGGAAGTTTCTGTTCCTAGTTTGGGGGGTAGATTTTATGAATGGGTGTTGGATTTTGTCAAATGCTTTTTGTGTGTTTTGTTGTTTACTCAATATACTATATTTCAGGAATCAGGTTTTGGATATTAAACTCACTTTGCATTCCTGAACAAATCACAGTTGTTCACAATGTGTGATCTTTATTATACGTTGGCAGGATTTGGTTTCCTAATATTTTGTTAAGGATTTTTGCATCTATTTTCATGAATAGTATTTCTTTGAAACTTTAAGTTTGTGTTTTAAAATTTATTTATTTATTTATTTATATGGCTTTCCTTTCTTGTGATAGCTCTGTCTGGTTTTGGTATCAGGACAATATTGGCCTTAATAGATTGGGTTGCAAAGTGTTTCCCTCCTCCTCTGTTCTCTGAAAGAGTTTGTGTAGGATTGGTGTTCTTCTTTAAATAGCTGATAGAATTCACCAGTGGAGCCATCTGGGCCTGGGCTTTTCTTTTTGAGTAGGTAAATCTTGTCAGATGTTCTGTTTCTTTTTGAATCAATTTTGGTAACTGTGTCTTTTTGGAATTTGTTCATCTGCGTTATATAATGTGTTGGTATAAAGTTGTTTATAGTATCCCTCAAAACCCTTTGTATATCTGTAGGGTGGCTTGGTTCTAATGAAATAACACATTCCTGTATGTCTCCTCTACTCTCAATACTGTACTACAGCCCTCCTTCACTTCTGACACCAGACGTGTGGGTGTTCCCCACACGTCAGGCAATTCTGTGACACCATTTGGATGTCCTAAAATTTAACCCAATCTTGACACCATCTACCTGGAGATAGTGTCAGACCCCACAGATTAAGGGCTCAGTCCCACAGTTTCAGATATCAATCACAAATCTAAATTATCATCTGTGCTTCTGACTGATTTGGTATAAATTATAGGTTTCCGTGGCCCCCTCCTTGGGGTTGATTAATTTGCTAGAAAGCTCACAGAATTTAGAGAAACATTTTCTTATGTTGACCTTAAAAGTAAAACAGCCTGTTATTTTACCAGCAAATGGTTTTATTTGAGAATAGCAGAGGAATTGCAACTGGGGACAAGCAAGTCATAGTAAAAGCCATAGGTAAATTCACAGAACAAAGGAGAATTATTCTCTTTTATAGAGGGAAGGGGAGAGTTGGAAGGGGCTCTTATAAACACAAATTCCATTAGAGTAAACTGAGTTCAAAGTGTAGTGGCTTTTCGTTGGCTGAGTTGTGATAATCTCATTGGCTGGGCTCTTGCTAGAGGAGGAAAAAACCTTTCTTCCTACTGGGGTAGTAATGTACAGGCTTCTTCCTGTTGGGAATGCAAGATACCTCTCTTCCTGTGGGATTCTGCAACTGATGAAGAATGGTAGGGCATGAGAACTCCCCATTCTGGCCTCCTGACTTCATTTGAAATGAAGTGTCTTTTATTCAGCTTCACACTTAGGTTTACCAGTTAATTATAAAGGATATTATAAAGGGTGAAGATGAATAGCCAGATGAAGAGGTACATAGGATGAGGTCAGGATAAGGCTGAGTACAGGAGCTTCTGTTCCTGTGGAACTGGGGTGTACCACTCTCCCTGCATGTGGAGGTTCATCAGATCTTGCCGTTCAGGCGTTTTTATGTACCTTAATCTACACTACCTCCTCCACACTCCTCTCCCTTCCCAGAGATCTCTTGGAATTGAAAGGTCCAACCCTCCAATCATTTGGTTTTTCTGGTGACCAGCCTCATCCTGAGGTGATCTAGGGACCCCACCCTAAGTTGGCTCATTAGCATAAACTCAGGTGGGCTCAAAAAAGGCTCCTTATGAATGACAAAAGACACTCCTAGCAGGAAATTTCTACGATTTTAGGAGCTCTGTGCCAGGGATGAGGGACAAAGACCAAATATATACCTTAGGATAACACAGTAGTGATGTCTCTTCTTTTTTTCCTGGTTTTTGATCATTTGTATCTTCTATATTTCTACCCCTCCCTCACCATCAGCCATGTTAAAAGTTTATTAATTTTGTTGATCTTTTCAAAGAACTAACGTCTGGTTTCATTGATTTGGTTTTTCCTTCAGTTGTTTTTGTTTCTCTTTCATTGATTTCTACTCTGATCTTTATAATTTTCTTGTACAATATGTTTTTGCTTTTTGTTTTGTTTTGTTTTTAAGGTGGAAGCATAGATTATTGAGACCTCCTTTCTAATAGAGTTTGAAGTGACAGATTTCCTTCTAACCACTGCTTTGGCTGTACCACATAAATTATGCTAGTGCTGTGTTTTCATTTTTTGTTCAGCCTAAAATACTTTCTAGTTTCTTTTTTGAGATCTCATTGAACCATGGATTATTTAGAAGTGTTAAGTATTTGGGGATTTCCCAAATTTCTTTCTGTTTGTGATTTCTGATTTAATTCCACTTTAGTTATACAATTATGATTGTAGTTATTCAGTCATATATTGAATGATTTCAGATCTTTTAAATTTGTTGAGACTTGTTTTACAGAATGTGGTCTATCCTAGAGAAAGTTTCATGTCTACTTAATAGGGATGTGCATTCTTCCTTTGTTAGGGGGAGTGTTTTGCAATTGTCTCTAAGGTTAAGATGGTTGGTAGTCCTGTTGAAATCTGTAGTCTTACTGATTTTCTGTTCACTTGTTCCATCAGTTGTTGAGGTTCAGTATTGAAATCTCCAGCTGTAATTGTGGATTTGTCTACGTCTGTAATTTCTATCAGCTTTTCATTCATGTGTTCTGGAGCTTTGTTGTTAGGTATGCATACCTTTGTAATTGTTATATATTCCTATACTCTTTTTTCAATGTGAAATGTCCCTCTTTGTCTCTAGTAACATTTCTTGCCTTAAAGTCTATTTTTTGTAATATTAGTATAACCACTCCATTTCTCTTATGGTTATTGTTTGCATGTTACACCTTTCTCTGTCTTTTTACTTTGAGCCATGGTTTGTCCCTGATTATGTACCTTTTAGTTGGATTCCGTTTTTTTTTTTTTTAATCCAGCAGTCTCTGCCTTTTGATTGAGATGCTTAAGCCATTCATATCTAGTGTATAATTATGGCTTTGGTTGTATTTACATCTGCCATTTTGCTATGTTTTCTCTATGCCTTGTGTCGTTTTTGCTTCTTCCTTTAGTGCTTTCTTTTGTGGTAAAATTTTTTTAATGTACCATTTTAATTCTTTTGTTGATTTTCAACCACTTTTTTTAGTGTTTGCTCTAGGGATTAAAATATGTATTTGAATTTATCATAATCTACTTCATGCTAATACCTTAATTCTGGTAAAATATAGCAACTCTGCTGCAGCATGGTTCTATTTCCTCTTCCCTCCTTCTTGTTATTATTGTCATATAGATTACATGTTACAAAGCCGTGCAACAGATTTGTAACTATATGTGTTGCACATGCACGTATACAGTATAATCATTGCATTATGCCTGGGATTGGCAAACTTCCATAAGTCACAAAATATTATTTTGAATTTTTTTCCCAAGCATTCAAAAATATACAAACCATTTTTAGTTAACAGGCTATGCAAAAACAGGGGTGGGACAAATGTGGCCCATGGACTGTAGTTTCCTAAGTTCTGCTTTATGTAATCTTTTATCTTTTAAAAATATTAAGGAAAAAAAATATCCTATTTTATAAAACACATATTTCCCATTTCCA
This sequence comes from Ursus maritimus, assembly GCF_017311325.1. Lineage (NCBI taxonomy): Eukaryota > Metazoa > Chordata > Mammalia > Carnivora > Ursidae > Ursus > Ursus maritimus. Next base: position 521,188 of record NW_024425230.1, read on the forward strand.
GTGCTCTTTATTTCCTCCCATGGATTCATGTTTCTATTTGATGTCATATCAGTATGTGTTTATCTGGGAGTGTTTTAATTTTGCCTTCACTTTTTAAAGGATAGTTTTGCTAGATATAGAATTCTTAGTTGATAGGATTTTTTCCCTTATATTATTTTAAACATGTCATCTCACTGGTTTCTGTCCTTCACTGGTTTCTGTCCTCCATTGTTTTTCAGGAAAAGTTGGCCATTAATGATATTTTGTACTCCTAGATGTTATGTGTCTTTTTTTCCCCTCTCTTGCTGCTTTCATGATTTTCTCTTTGTTTTTGGTTTTCAACAGTTTCAGTATAATGTGTCAGGGGTGAGTCTCTTTGTTTATCCTACTTGGGATTTCTTAATTTGGGGAATTATAGATTAAAGTTTTTCATCAAATTGGGGGGTTTGGGCTGTGTTTAACTACTTTTTCTGTTACCTTTTTTTCTCTTCCCACTTTTTTGGGAGGAAATTCCCATTATGCATGTGTTTGTATTCCTTGATGTTGTCTCCTAGGTGTTTGAGACTTTACTTATTTTTCCTCAATCTTTTTTCTCTTATTTTCCAGTTAGAGTAAGATAGAAATTATACAGTCTTCAATTTGGCTGATTTTTTTTTTTCTCTGCCATTTAAATCTGCCATTTTGCCCATCTAGTGAATTTTTCGTTTTGGTTATTATACTTTCCAACTCAGAAATTTCCTTTTAGTACTTTCCTTATAGTTTCTATCTCTTTATTGAGATTCTGTATGTGTTAAATCATTGTTATCTTATTTTCCTATGTTATCCTTTCTCTCTCTCTCTCTCTTTTTTTTTTTTTTTTTGGAATTTTTGGACATACTTATTTCAGTTGCTTAAAAGTTGTTGTCTGCTAAATCTAGCATCTGGTCCATCAGAGTCCACTTTTATTGGCTGATTTTATTCCTGAGTATGGCTCACACTTTTCAGTGTTTTTTCATGTCTCATAATTTTTTGTTGAAAAGCAGACATTTTAGATAATATATTGTATTATCTAGATTCTGATTTTTTTTTAAAGATTTATAATGATTATTTTGATTGTTTTTTGTACTTGTTTTATAACATGCCTGAAATTCTCTCTGAAATCTGTTTCCCCCATAGCATGTAGCCTCTGATGTCCTGGCTTCACTCTTCTGTTTTCTAGCCTGACTTCTAGGGTTTGTTCTATATCTTCTTGGCTTATGCTCAAGCCTGTTGGTCTCCCTTCTGCTGATGGGTCTACATGTGGGTGGAAGCAGAGAGGGCATAGAATTCAACGTTTTGGCAGTTTTCCTGTGCATGTGCATCCCATTTTTTTCAGGCCTCCCTGATGCCCTCAATAGCCCTTCTGTGCTCTCTGTATTTTATGATTCCCTGTTAAATTTCTGGCTACTTCTCAGGTCTGACATCTAGTGAAGAGGCCAGCGGAGATGGAGGCTTTCTTGTTGGTCATTTTATTGGCAATGTCCTTGGCATGCATTTTCTCCTCCCTACTCTATACCAGTCAGCTTCTGCTGGAGGCAGAGTCTCATCCTGGTAGAACTGTCTTCCAGCTTGGATAGAAACATACCCAGGCAAGCGCACCATAGGCACTCACTGTCCCTACCTATGTTTGGCAGGTTTTTTCATAAACACTTCTCAGTTTGTTGTTTGCCTTTACTTTATTTTCAGAGCACTGGGATCATCGTCTTTTATAATTTTGTGTGGTTTTATAGCTGCTTTGAAAAAGGATTTGCTAACCTCTTCTTTCCACCATTACCTACGTCCTGTCCTTCATTAATTCTTTTGTAAGCTAATTTGTCCCAAAGAAGACTCTAGATCTAATGCTAAACTTTTGATGAATATTTCAAATGGCATTTTAAATGTGTGTGTGTGTGTGGTGGTGGGGATAATAAAGCTTGGTCTGGGATGAAAATTTGAGAGCACAAAATGAATTAGCCAAGCGGAAGTTTCTTCTTCGCCTTTCCATCACAGTTGAAGTGTTCTGTGGGAGACAAGTTGGGGGGAAAGGGACAGTTAGTCTTAGATTCTTGTCTTTGAGGTCAGTTCTTTCTGCTTTTCATTAGCTGTTAAACATCATTTTAGTCTCACTGTTTCTGTGTGGTGTGTTGTGGCTTATGGCCTTGTCTGTGGTATGTCAGTTGGAAGTAATCACTGTGTGTTTTGTGCTCACTTGACCTCCAGGGGCAGAAGGACTCAGGGTGGAGTTTGACCGGCAGTGCTCTACAGAGAGGCGCCATGACCCTCTCACAGTCATGGACGGTGTCAACAGGATTGTCTCCGTGCGGTCAGGTGTGAAGGAAGGTTGAGCAGGATGCTGTCTGCTTGCCTTCATAAAACAGAGCTGTTAATTTACTAAACAGAATGCTACTGCTTCATTCTTATGTGACACATAAGGAAGGGACAATAAGCTATTTTGCTGCAAAATACAGTAGGTTTTTTCTGCCTCTTCCTAGTATTTTCAATATAATTATGCTAGTGGTTTGTGTACCTCACCACTGATGGGTGGGATTACAGGGTGACTGTTGGGCCCTTGGAACACAGGCAGTCTGGGAAGGCCAGTTTCACCCAGATAGTTAGAGATGGTGCTGTAAGACATGTGGGAGTACCAGGCTTATACAAGGTAAAGGTTGATGTATAAGAAAGCTGTCTAAAGGGACTATGTTGGTAATTGATTCAGTGAGGGCTGGGCTCAAGTTTTTGTAAAGTTGTACCCTCTGTGGGGAAAGCTGGGGCTTTTTATCCTGTTTCCTGGGTAACTGCCATCATATAAGACCTTCCCCTGGAAACCTTCCTATAAGCCCTTGACCTGGTGTGTCTGCTGTCCTCTCATACTATGTTGTAGTTATATATGAGTATTTCCATCAGGGCCGTGCCTGCCTATCCTCAGTTTCCCTAGTATTTGGTATAGTGTGTACGAAAGGACAGAATGTATTAAATGTTATTCACTAGGAGTAGTGTGAACTCAAATTTGCAAGAACTTGGGTTTGAGGAGCTAGCTGTTCTTCAGATACAGTGTAAATGATTTTGCTTTGTATCTAAAGAAGTTTGTGTTGATCACATGATGGAGTGAACCCAACCCCAGGGAATACTTTTCTCTACTAGGCCGAGAATGGTCTGACTGGTCCAGTGAGCTGCGCATCCCAGGGGATGAGTTGAAGTGGAAGTTCATCAGTGATGGGTCTGTGAATGGGTGGGGCTGGCGCTTCACAGTCTATCCCATCATGCCAGCTGCAGGTAAGTGGGGAGCCTGGTGGCATCCAAGTCCTGATCACTCAAGCAAGGTGGACACACAACTATTTTCATTTAGTACTTTGTAGTCTGCCTTCTGCTGACATGCTGGGAGCCAGCCCTGCCAAAGGCCCCACTGCATTGATGGTCAGAACTACCAGAGTCACCTCAGCAGTCCAGTTGTTAGGGTGTTAGCAGTCCATCACCTAATGGGAAAGGAGTTATTGCTGGTTGCACTTCTTTTTTTGTTTTAAAGATTTTATTTATTTGAGGGAGGAAGAGGGCAAGAGTGGGGGCTAGGGGTAGAGGGAGAGGGACAGGCAGACTCCCTGTTGAGCAGAGAGCCCAACACGGCGCTCAATCATGACCTGAGCCAAAGGCAGACACTTAACTGACTGAGCCACCCAGGCGTCACGCTAGTTGCAGTTCTTAAGCTGTTTGATTTTCAGATAAAATGTCAATGTACAGAGTGTAGTTATGACACGGACAATGGCAGTACCATGGACAGCCCTCTAACCACAGCATCTGGGTTGAAAAGGCCCACTGGGTCAGATCTGTGTCGATCTCCTTGTGGGATAGCCCTCATCCTGTTCAACACAGGAACATTTACAGTGCTCATTTTTCAGGCCCTAAAGACCTCCTTTCCGATCGCTGCGTCCTCTCCTGTCCATCCATGGACTTGGTGACATGTCTGTTAGACTTCCGACTCAATCTCACCTCAAACAGAAGCATTGTCCCTCGCCTTGCAGCATCGCTGGCAGCCTGTGCACAGCTGAGTGCCTTAGGTAAATAGCTCCTTTATTATCATGTCTGTTGTACTTGATGGAAAAAATGGTCAAGCTTCTGATCTTTTCTGTCTGCTCATTTTAGCTGCCAGTCACAGAATGTGGGCCCTTCAAAGACTGAGGAAGCTGCTTACAACTGAATTTGGGCAATCAATCAACATAAACAGGCTACTTGGAGATAATGATGGGGAAGCAAGAGCTTTGGTATGGAACATTAAATTACAGGTTCTAGATGTTTGACCTTTGGGAATAAAATGTTGCTTAAATAATTTGAACTTCTAAATCACTGAGAAGAGTTGAGAAATTCTGCCTAAGAATAAGGCCGCCTTTGTTCCATCCAGACTCCGTTATGTTGCTCCATATGACTGAGTGCAGATTGCCTAGTGATTTTTGGAAACGGAGATGTGTCAATGGCTATGACCATAGGATTGTGCCTGTTAGACTTTGCAACAAGTCTGGCTCACAACATTCCTTTGTTTTTGCTGTATGAGATAGTTACTGTTGAAAGGATGCTTGATCTTAACCATCTTAAGAGATAAGGCTTTATAGGCCAGAAAGGGACTGGTTCCCTGCAAGTGGCTATACTGAAATAGAGACCAAGCATTCTGAGGTGAATTTTCAAGCTCTTGTTTTTAATTTTAGTGTTCACCAGACTTACTTGAAAAATATCAATACACATTTTTTTAGGGAAAATAGTACCAACGTAATAAAACATTTGACTCATAGAAACAAAACTCTTACCTCCTGTACATTTTGGATTGCTTTACTAGGATATAATTTTGTTGTTTTCTTAGAGTTTTACAGGTAGTGCTCTTGCTGCTTTGGTAAAAGGCCTTCCAGAAGCTTTGCAAAGGCAATTTGAATACGAAGATCCTATTGTAAGAGGTGGCAAGCAGCTGCTCCACAGCCCATTCTTTAAGGTAATGCTTGACTTGTTTTAAAGTGATGAGGACAGCCACCGAGAGTGGTCATGTGTACTGCATTGCATTTCAGGCCTCCTGGAGGACAGGGGTAGGTATTGCTGAAGTTGAATATGAAAAATGTCCAGAAATGACTATGTGACCTAAGCCCTTAATACTTTAATGAAGTATTAGTGTACTTTGAGATGCTTGGCTTAGGCAACAATTATTGTAGCATTTGTCAGATCTGAGGTTTTATGTGTCAGGTGCATTACTAGGGGCTGGGTAGGAATAATCCACATTACTGGTGATGGTGAAATACTTGCTTGGCACATTGACAGTCAGCCTAGAATAAGGAGCTCCTGAATGAGGACTCACAGAAACCCTATAATGGTGTCTGTCTTTAGTATGCAGTATTGGTGAAATAGAATGTTAGCTGCATTTCTGAACTTCCTTATGTTATTAATTTTTGGTTGCTGCAGGTACTGGTAGCTCTTGCTTGTGACCTGGAACTAGACATTCTCCCCTGCTGTGCTGAGACACACAAGTGGGCTTGGTTCCGAAGGTACTGCATGGCCTCCCGTGTTGCTGTGGCCCTGGACAAAAGAACACCATTGCCACGTCTTTTTCTTGATGAGGTATTGCATGTTATTTTGAAATCACTTTTGGAGTGTAAAAACATTTTCCTTTTTCAGCTGAGGTATAAAAAGATGCCAGTATTATGAGACACAGCAACATTCTCTTACAAAGGAATATCATAAAGAAAAAAAGCACACAGGTGAAAATTAATAAACAGAGATTGTGAATTGCAGTTAAAGTTTATTTTTAGTAAACTAAAGATATAATGGTATTATAAAAATATAATAGATATTTTCAAATATCTTAGACTTGATATAATCATATTGGTTTTGCTTATTAACTATAAAATCACAATTTTGATGTTGGCTTCTCTCAGATTGTTGGATGGGGATTACTCCTCTGTTCTTATCTTAATATTATTTGTTTTATTTTTGAGAAATAAGTGCTTGACTGATACTCTTATAATGTTGTCTAGGTGGCCAAGAAAATTCGTGAGTTAATGGCAGACAGCGAACACATGGATGTTCTCCATGAGAGCCATGACATTTTTAAAAGAGAGCAAGATGAACAACTTGTGCAGTGGATGAACAGGTTATTATATCAGAACCAAGAATAATGTATGCTGGAGAAAGGTGTTTCATGCGCAGTTCTTTCCCACATCAGTTGTTCACTTAATGTTTGTTGTAGGCGACCAGATGACTGGACTCTTTCTGCTGGTGGCAGTGGAACAATTTATGGATGGGGGCATAATCATAGGGGACAGCTTGGGGGCATTGAAGGTGCAAAAGTTAAAGTTCCCACTCCATGTGAAGCCCTTGCAACTCTCAGACCTGTGCAGTTAATTGGAGGAGAACAGACTCTGTTCGCAGTGACAGCTGATGGAAAGGTAAGGGTACATTTTCTGTGTCATACTGACATTAAAACTAAGAGACAGCTATGGCTAGAGTGCATTGTTGGGTCCACAGTAATGGATTCTATATAAAACATTCTATATAAAAACATTATTTCAAGGTTAGTAGTACTTATGGTGTGCTGGAGGCAGTTATCATTCTAAATATTTCTGTATGATTGTGACTGTGTTCTATGACTTGATAGTTTTTATTTTGAAATGCAGCATACATAAAAAAGTGTACTGTTTGCATGTCAGTAATACCTTAGAGTATTCCTTTTTTGTTTGCTATTGTAATGCTCTTTTAAAAAATTAATTACTGTTAGTATGTTGAAATGGTTGATATATATTGACTTTATGTCTGGTGACCTTTTTCTACTCTTTTCTTTCCTTTGTATATGTCAGGATTTCTTGTATCTTCTTTGTAGAGAGTCATCTGTGAATGAATTTTGTTCCTTTTCAGTTCACTTCTCTTTTATTTGTTTCTTCTTGTGTGGAGGAAAGGAAGCTCACTGTGCTGGGTAGGAGTTAGGGTATAATACTGAGTGGAGTTGGTGTTGTGGGCTTGTTCTTGTTTTAATCCAGGCTGCAAAGCAAACACGGATTGAATATTTCACACACTTACTGTGAGGTTTTGGTAGATGCTCTTTATGAGATTAAGGAAATTTCTTTCTCCTTCTACATTTAAAAAACGATTTCTGTCTTCTCCTTTAGTGGATTAATATAGTGAATTGGATTAATTGGTTTTCTTATATTAAACTCTCTTGCGTTCTTTGGAGAAACCCAACTTGGTCAAGATATGTTTTATTTTTTGGTTTGTGTCTGTGAATATTTTGTTTGGGGTTTTTGGGAGCTCCAAGATCATGAGCGCTATCATTACAATGTTCCTGTCTTATACACTCTTTGTCTGGTTTTGATACTCTGCTATTTATCTGTTTAACTTAAAACAATCAACTTAAATACACGTTTATTGCTGTTTCTCTGGGTCAAGATTCTGGAGGTGACTTAGCTCGGTCCTCCCTCCCAGGATCTCTCACCAGGCTACAGTAGCCTCAAGGCTGTACTGAGGATTCAGTTCCTCATGAGCTGTTGGTCGAGGCTGCCCTCAGTTCTTTGCCGCCTCACACTGTGGCAGTTGACTTCATCAGAGCAAGCAAGGGGGATGGGGCAAGAGAGAGTGATAGCAAGACCAAGTCACAGTCTTGTGTGACCTAATCAAAAGTGACACTCCATCCCTATTGCCATATTCTGTCCATTAGAATTGAGTAACTAGGTGTAGCGCATGTTCAAGGAGAAGTGATTACACAGGGTGGGGATCAGAGACCCTTGGGAACCACATCAGAAGCTGCCTGCAAAGAGTATCAAGATTGTACTAGTCTCATTAAAAAGGGTTGAAGTATATCCTTCTTTTTCTCTTCTCTGGAGAATTCTGTGTCTTTTAGTTGTTTCCTGGTTATTTATTTATTTATTTTTTAAAGATTTTATTTAGTTATTCGACAGAGATAGAGACAGCCAGCGAGAGAGGGAACACAAGCGGGGGGGGGGGAGAGGAAGAAGCAGGCTTATAGCGGAGGAGCCTGATGTGGGGCCCAATCCCAGAACACTGGGATCACGCCCTGAGCCGAAGTCAGACGCTTAACTGCTGTGCCACCCAGGCGCCCCTTCCTGGTTATTTTTAACATGCATATGTAAAATCTGAAGTGAATTAATATTTCTATCCTCCTCCCAAATAATATAAATACTGATCTTGTTATCCTATGTTTTGGCGCAAACCCATTAGGGAATGATAGGCATTATTATTTTTGTTGTTATATATAGACCCAAGTTTTTTTTTCTCTCCAGATTTACCCAATGTTACACACATCTTTGTCACGTTGTTTCTTATGTCTCAGACCTTACATTTTTAATCATTTTTCTTCTACTTTAAGCATGTATTTTCAGTTTTCTTTAGTGAGAGTCTTTTGTTGGTTAATCCTCAGATTGTTTTTTATTTACTTGAATATGTCTTTATTTTGTCCTTTTTCTAAAGTAAGGGTTGCAGACATTTTCTTTAAAGGTCATGGTAGTATTTCTGGCTACATGGGTCATATGGTCTCTGTTGCAACTATGAAAGCAGCCTGTGAACAGTATGTAAATAAATGTATGTGGCTGTGTTCCAATAAAACTTTATTTACAAAAGTAGATGGTAGGGCCTGATTTGGCTCAGGGGCCATAATTTGTCAACCCCTGTTCTAGAGTATAAAATTTTCAGTTGACTTACTTTCAGTCAGGCTGTTAAAAGCTTAATTTTTCTGGTTTTTGTCCTTCATTGTTGCTGAAGAGATGTCAGCAGTCAGACTATTTTTACCCAAATGAAGGTAATGAATCTTTTCTCAGTGGCCACTTTTAATATTTTTCTTTAGTGATCTACAGTTTTGCTATGATAATTTTTATTTTTTCTGCCTTTTTTGTTTTACTTTGTTTTTGCCCAGTGATAAGGGATGGGAGAGGGGGGCTTTCTGGCTCTTGAGAAGTGCTTTTTCAATAACTCTGGTAAATTCCTAGACTTTCTTCCCCCTCCCCGCAGTGTTGCTTCTCTCATAGTCTCTGTGTGATCTCTACCTGAAACTGTGAGTTCTGATTGATGTTTGAGTGAGAGGGTCTGTCGTTTATATCTCTAACACCTTCTTTCATGTTTCTGATTTTCTGTGTGTTTCTGTGCTATATGCTAGAGAATATCTTCAGACCCATCTTCTAGTTCTGTAACCTCTTCTTCACCTGTTTATGATCTGCTGTTAAATATATCTGGGGTGTTTTTTTTTTTTTATTTCAGTTATTATCTTTTTAATTCCTGGAAGTCCTGCTTTGGGTAATTTTGTACTTTCTTATTCTTTGGGGATACCTCCCAGCTTTTATTTCCCGAACTGCAATATTGGACTGTTGTTCTGCTGACTCTCACTCATGGTGTCTTCTTTCAACTATGAGCTGACCATTTTCCTTAGAAGATTTTATGTAGAAATTCTTTAAGGCTTAGTTTGAAATCACTCATCAAAAGAGAATTTATAACCCTGGGGTACTACCAGTCTAAGACATTGTAAATTAAATTATTTATCTAAGGAATTTAGACCAAATGTAACATAAATTCAGGCTGAAAACCAACCTCATGGCCAGCTTTTGTGGTTATGAATTCTCGGAGAGATTTCCCCCCATCTAATTCAGTGCTAAGATTGAGAAAGGCAACTTGCTTTGTTGTTCTCTTCTTAGTTCTCGTTCACAGTTGGCCCACTGGAGCCTCACCTTTCTACAGTCTCCTTTTAGGCTTTGGCACTTTAGCCCTGACACCCTGCGTGCTGAAGATTCTCAAAACCTTCCCAGAGGACACTGGTTTTAGGGCTCATCTATCAACCTGAGTTCTTAGTTTCATTTCCTGTTTTAGTCCTTGAGGTTTCCTTACTCTTGTGTCAATGCAACAATGCATTTGAAACAGTATGAAACAACATTTAAGTTTTTATAGGAGGGTTGTTTGATATGTATTTGGAAAAGGCAGTCTGATTAAAAAAAAATAATGATAAACCTTGTGTCCTGAAATAATTACCCACTGACAGTGAAAGAAAAATAGTGTATTCTACTGTGTGATTTATATGCTGCCTTGCTGAAATATTAAATATATTTAAGTTTTTCTATGAGTGTTATTGTCAGGGATTTGTTCCAGGGAAAAATCTTCTTTTCAAAATACATTTTTGTGAATTTGGGATTTCTAATAGTCATAACTATTTCTTTCATTTTTAGAGTTTTGATAAAGCACAAAAAATGTTAAGCATTCCTGTGATTTTTAATTATTAATTTCATTTTTCTGTGGTAAAAATGTCTATAGAGCACTGATTGAGCTTGTTAGTTACTAAAATGTAGGGATAAATTTAGATAATAATCTGGTGTTTATATTTTTCTTGTTTTAGCTGTATGCCACTGGATATGGTGCTGGTGGCCGACTAGGAATTGGAGGGACAGAGTCGGTATCTACCCCAACATTACTTGAATCCATTCAGCACGTGTTTATTAAGAAAGTAGCTGTGAACTCAGGAGGAAAACACTGTCTTGCCCTCTCTTCAGAAGGAGAAGTTTACTCTTGGGGTGAGGCAGAAGATGGGAAGTTGGGGCATGGCAACAGAAGGTATTATGTGAAAACATCATTTTTGATGTTATGCTTTCCTTTTCTTGTTTGTTTTAATTCTTGTATAATGTCTTGGCACTTTGTTTTTCAGAGCAACATTTATAATAATCTACTCAAGTTAAATGTTAAGGACTCATTGGCAGAAATAAGTTTGTGTTCCAGTGTATGGGCTTGCCTACATGACCCTCGTATTTGAGGGGAAAATCAGTTCTGAATTATTTAAGTACTAATATGTTAAGCTTCTCTTTGCCCTTCTCCCCAAGTTCCCTTCCTCTGATCCTGAGTAATTCACTGAATCACAGTTGGCACTTCGGTAACATGTGATAATAAAACTGTGAATCCAGAGGACATGGAAGGGGACACACAAATGACAGCATTTTTTAAACAAAGCAACCAAACCCTCTAGTTTTTAAAAATTAATGGGAGCTACCTGCTCATGGAAGTAACAAGGACCTTCATATACAAGTAACTTAAAGCACCAGACTAAATATATGAAACTGCATCCCTAAAGATATTGGATAAGAGGCAGTAAAGTTACATACAGTGATCTGCAGAAGTGAATGCTGACAGTCACATGTGTATGAGGAGAATAACTGAGAGGCCAAGGAGCAAACCATGCAAAAGGATTAGAAGGAATGGTCTGCAGAGCTCACAGAGGGCACATGATAGACCTTGCTTCCAAAACCTCTTAATTCCCAGGGCATTGGTTAGAGGACTATGAAATGATGTTGCATAAAAGTGGAGAAAAAAATTAAACATAGACTGTGTTGCTCTGATCCTGCCAATAAAGCTTAAAAGCAAGACCTGAAAGGAGTATACTATTTACAAGGAACCATAAGCTCAAGAATATCTTTATGAATACAAACATATCAAGCATTCAGCAAGATAAACTTTATAGTGTTCTACATCCAATCAGAAATTATCAGGTGTGTGTCTCTTCAATAAATAGTGGTGGGAAAATTGGATATTCAAATGCAAAAGAATGAAATTGAATCTCTGATGTAAACCACTTACAAAAATTAACTCAAAATGGATTAAAAACTTAAATGTAAATGTAAGACCTGAAGCTGTAAAACTCGTAGAAGAAAACATAGGGAAAAAGCTCCTTGACATTGGTATTTGCACAGATTTTTTGGATATGACACTAAAAGCGCAAGCACCAAAAGCAAAAATAAACGAGTGGGACTGCATCAAACAGCAAAAGAAACAATCAACAAAATGAAAAGGCAACCTGTAGGATAAGAGAAAATGTTTTCAAACCATATAACTGGTAAGGGATTAATGTAGAAAATGTGTTAGGAATGCCTATAACTCAATAGCAAAAAATAAAACAAAAAACAACCTGATTAACAAATGGGCAAAGGACCTGAATAGACACTTTTTCCAAAGAATACATACAGATGACTCATAGGTACATGAAAAGTTTCTCAGCATCACTAATCATCACGGAAATGCAAATCAAAACCATAATGAGATATTCCCTCATACCTGTTAGAATGGCTGTTATAAAAAAGACAAGAAATAGGAAGTGCTGGTGAGGATGTGGAGAAAAGGGAAACTTTGTACACTGTTGGTGAGAATATAAATTGGTACAGCCACCGTAGAAAAACAGAAAAAATAAATAAAAAAATAGAACTACCATATGATCCAGCAGTCCCTCTTCTGGGTATATATCTGAAGGAAATAAAATCATTGTCTTGAAAGGATCTGCACTCTCATGTTCAGTGTGGCATTGTTTATAATAGCCAAGACATGGAAACAACCTAAGTGTTCATGAGCAGATGAATGAATAAAAAAACTGTGGGGTGGTGTGTGTGTGTGTGTGTGTGTGTGTGTGTGTGTGTGTTGGAGTATTACTCAGCCATAAAAAAGGAAATCCTGGTATTTGTGATAACTTGAATGAAGCTTGAGGACATTATCCTAAGTGAAATGAGTCAGAGAAAGAAAATACTGTGATCTCACTTATATATGAAATCTGAGAAACTGAACTCATAGAAATAGATTGGTATTTGCTAGGGGCTTGAGGTTGGAGATTTGGGAGATGTTGACAGAGTGTACTAACTTCCAGTTATAAGGTGAATAAGTTCTGGGAATTTAATGTACAGCATAGTGACTATAGTTAACAATACATTTTATTGTATCCTTGAAAGTTGTTAAGAGAGAGTAGATCTTAAATATTCTCACTGCACAAAAAAATTAGGTGATGGATTTTTAACTGAACTTAGTCATTTTGTAATGTATACGTGTATCGAGTCATCATATTATACACCTTGAATTTATATAATTTTACATGTCAGTTATCTCTCAAAGCTATAAAAAAATTATCAGGCACACAAAAGCGCAGGAAAATAGGGCTCAAACAAGGAGAAAAGTCAGTCAATTAAAACGGACCCAGAATTGACATAAGTGATAGAATTATTAGATAGAATATTAAAACAGTATTTTAACCACATGCCTGTATCTTTAAGGAACTTGAGAGAAAACTTGAACATGTTAGAGACTGAAAGATATTTAAATGCTTTAATCAAAGTCCTAGGATGAGAAATGTGTCTGAAATGGAAAGTGCAGTGCATGTTTAATACATATTAATGTATAATCCGTTTAATGCACATTAATGTATATACAATGTTTAATACAGATTAAACATTGCAGAAGAAAAGATCAATGAACTTGATGACCTAACAATAGAAATTGAAACACAGAGGGGCGTCTGGGTGGCTCAGTCGTTAAGCGTCTGCCTTCGGCTTAGGGCGTTATCCTGGCGTTCTGGGATCGAGCCCCACATCAGGCTCCTCCGCTGAGAGCCTGCTTCTTCCTCTCCCACTCTCCCTGCTTGTGTTCCCTCTCTCACTGGATGTCTCTGTCTCTGACAAATAAATAAATAAATTCTTAAAAAAAAAAAGAGAGACATTGAAACACAGAAATGAAACACATATATAAAGCGAACATAGCATCAGTGAATTGTGGATATACAGCCTCAGATGGCCTATTGTATGAATATTTTGGAGCCACTGGAGGAGGATGGGGGGGATTTTGAGAAATAATGGCTGAAAAATGTCCAAATTTGATGAAAACTGTAAACTCACAGATTCAAGAAGATCAAAGAACTTCAAGCAAAAGGAACATGAAGGAAACTTACCAAGGCACATCATAATCAAATTGCTCAAGATTGGTAAAGAGAAAAAAATCATAAAAGCAGCTAGAGGGAAAAATATATGTTACATACAGAAAAAAAGATAAAGGATGACAGCAAATTCTTTATAGAAAACAATGCAAGCTAGAAGGCAGTGGAAGTACTGAAAGTAAAAATAGCTGTCAACCTAGAATTTGTTTATTCTATGAAAATATATTTTCAAGAGTAAAATTGAAATAGACTTATTCAGACATACAAAAGCTGAGAGAATTCAACACCTGCAGACCTGCACAACAAAAATGTTAAAGGAATTACTTCAAACAGAAGGAAAGTTATATCAAATGGAATTAGGGTTCTATATGAATGAATGAGGAAATTGTGGCATGGGTTAATTAATATCATGACTTTTTCCTTATTGTATAAATATTTTTAAGAGATAATTGAATATTTCAAGGATGTAATAAAAATGAATTGAGATACGTGGAAGTAAAATATATAGCAGCAATATAGAGGAAGACAGCAACACAGAGGCTTGCAGGGTAGGAAACAGGAGTACGCCATCGTGATGTTCTTACACTATACATGATGTAGTTTATGACTTCAGATTAAACTGTAATGGAGAGGTATTCTACACACCCTAAGACAAGAATTAATATAATGCAACAAAAAGCTTTACTTGATAAACCAACAAAGAAGTTAAAGTGAAATTGTAAAACATACTCTAAAGAAGAAAAAATAGAGTAAACAGATGGGATAAATAGGAAAAAGATAGCAAGGTGTAGATATAAGCCAAAATATATTAACAATAACATCAAATGTAAATGATTTAAGCACTCCAGTTAAAAAAAAGTCAGAGGTTGTCAGAATGGATATAAAAGCAATATCATATTTTTAAAACTAATTTTAAATATTAGACACATAAATAGATTAAAAGTGAAAAGATGGAAAATATATACCATGTTAACACTAATCAAAAGAAAGCCGGTATGCCTGTATTAATATCATACAAAGTAGATTTCACAGCAAAAAATATTGAGAGGGATAAAAAGGGTCAATTAGTAATGATGAAGTGGTCAGTATCAAGGGGACATAATAATCCTAAATGTATACACAACTAATGATAGACCTTCTGAATACATGAAATTAAACAGAATGATGGAGTTGCAGGAAAAAATAGACAAATCCACAGTTACAGTTGGAGATTTTAATACCCTTCCCTCAAAAACTGATAAAACATGTAGATAGAAAATCTGTCAGAAGACTTAACTCTGCCAACCAACTGGATCAAGTTAGCCATTTGTAGAGCACTCAATTTAGCAAAAGCACTTTCTTTTCAACTACATGAGGAACAACTACCAGTATAGGCGTAATTTGAGCCAGAAAACAAATCACATACATCAAGAGTACTTAGGTCATATAAAGTATATTCTCTGACCCTAATGGAATTAATTAGAAACCAATAACAATAAAATCTCTGGGAAATCTTCCAAATACTTGGAAAGTAAATAAAACCTTTTAAAATAACTGGTCAAAGAGGGAATCAGAAGTAAATTAGAAATGATTTTGACCTGAGTGAAAATGTAAACGGAATATAAAAATTTATGTGATCCAACAAAGGCAGTACTTATGAGATTTATAACATGAAATGTCTTTTTTTATTTGTAGAAGAAACATGGTTTTTAATGACTTCAGTTTCTACCTTTAGACACGAGAATAAGAAGGATAAATGCAACCCAGAATACGCAGATAAAGGAAATAAGGAAGATTAGAGTGAGAATCCATGAAATAGAAAATAGAACAATAGAGAAAAATCAAAGAAAACAAAAGTTATTTTTTTGAGGAATTCAGTATAAAACCTCCCTTCAAACTGATCAAGAAAAAAAGATTATACAAATTATAGCAATAGCAGGAATGAGGGAGTTTCATCACTGCAGAATGTACAGCTATTGAAAAATGAAATATAATGAACATCTTTATGCCAACAAATGCAACTTTTTTTAGATGAAATAGACAAATTCCTCAAAGGACACACACTCTTTAAAGCTCACTCAAGAAGAAATAGGTGACTCAGATAGCTTTTGTCTTTTAAGTAATTGAATTTCCCACAAATCTCCAGAAAGAGGTGATAAGATTCCTGCCTATGTATAAGTAACAGATATGTATATGTAGCAGATAATACCAATTCTTATCAAACTATTTTAGAAAATTGAGGGGGGAATTCTCCCCAGTTCTTTTTTGTGGATAGCTTTAGTCTTATATCAAAACCAGACTCACACATTTACAGGGAAATACAGACCAATATCCTCCATGAAAGTAGATGTAAAAATTCTTAACATTTTAGAATATGGAGGCTGACGTATAAAAGGATAATACACCAGACCAAGTGAGTTTTATGTCAGAAATTGCGTAATTGCTTTTTAACATTGGAAAATGAATCAAGTAAAAAAGAAAAACCATATGATCATCTCAGTAGATGAAGGAAGGAAAAGCATTTGACAAACTTCAACATTTGTTCCTGACAAACAGTTTTCACCAATCTGGGAATAAATGAGAACTCTGTAACTTGATGAAGAGCATCTCTGTTACACGTAGAGCTAATACAATACTTAATAGTGACAGACTGACCCTCCCCTAATTTCAGGAACAAGACAAGGATATCTGCTATCTAGATTCAGTATTGTACTTTGCGATTAGCAAGTGCAGTATAGCAGTATAAAGAAATAAAAGGCATTCAGATTGGAAAGAGAATTAAAGCTGTCTATTTACATGTATAATTGTTTATATAGAAAATCCGTGCTATCTACAAAAAAGCTACTAGAATTAATAAGTGAGATTATCAGGGATACAGGATAGATCAATAAATAAAAGGCAATTGTGTGTCTTTATACATTTGCAAATGTAATAAAAAATTGAAGTTTAAAAAATACCATTTATATTACCCTCCTCCCAGAATTGAAATAGTAAGGGAGAAATTTGACCAAGGAAAAAGAACATGGATGACTTACAGGCAGAAAACTATAAAATATTGGTGGGGGAAATTTTAAAAGATCTAAAATCATGGAGGAGAGTATACTCTGTGTTCATGTATTAGAAGACTCAATATTGTTTTGTCAGTTTTCTTCCAGTTAACCTATATGCTCTACCCCTTCCCAATTACAATGTCTGTAGAAATTGACAAGCTGATTATAAAATTTGTATGGAAATACAGAGTACCTAGAATAATCAAAATAACTTTGAAAATGAGGAGCAAAGTTGGAGGACTGACAATACTTCAAGCCTCGTTTTAAAGCTATAGTAATCAAGGCAGTATAGTATTGTCCTAAAAAGAGAGAAATGTATCAGTGGAACAGAATCGAGTCTAAAAATGTATCACAAATATTGAATTATGACTGGAAAAAATGAAGCTTGATTTCTCCCTTAAAACATCCAGTGCACAGTTTACAGAAGTGCAGACATTTTATTGGAGAACAGAGCCTTTTCAACAAATGGTCTTGAACAGTTGGATTACCATATAGCAAGCAGTGAACTTCTTGCACCATATCCACAATTAACTCAAAATGATTGATAGTCATAAATGTAAAACCTAAATCCAAAAACTTCTAGAAGAAAGCATGAGAGAAAACCTTTGTGACTTAGGTCAGACAAGGATTTTTAGATAGAACTCCAAAAACATGATCCAGTAAAGAAAAATAGGATAAATTGGACTTCATAAAAATTTGAACTTCAGGTTTTCGAAAGATAGATTTAAAAGACATGCTATAGACTGAGAAAGTATTATTTGTGATCATACATCTGGCTAGGGTCTTATATTCAAGTTATTATAAGGAGCTTTCAAAACTCGATAATAAGAAAACAAATTTGCTATCAGTGCTTGCCACATTGTAGGCTAGGTGACATTCAAATAATAAAACTCCTTAAATGAAATGTTGATTTATAGCAAGGGTGGGCAACTTGTTTTGGTAAAGAGCCAGGTAGTAATAAATATTTTAGGCCAGTCACATACAGTCTTTGTTGTATATGCTTCTTTCAGTTTTTGTTTTTGTTTTTTTTTTAACATCCCTTTAAAAATATAAAATTCATTCTAGGCTAATTGGCCTTTCAAAAACAGGCCATGGGCCAGAGTGGCCCACATTTGGGCACTAGTCTCCTGGCCTCTGCTTTAGACTGAAAGTCTCTGCTTTCTGGCATTAGGGCCGCTGGTATAAAAGGAGACATTCAGGAAATCGTAAAATTTTGAGTTCAGGTCTGAATGATTCTTAATTAACAATTGATTTGAGAGGTGTCATTAAACAAGTGAACACAAACCAAAAGCCTAGTATTTAATACTTTTAAAATATTTAAGAATAAAACTGTTTCAGTTATCTTTGGTGACCTTTTTTACAGTCCGTGTGACCGCCCTCGAGTCATTGAGTCTCTGAGAGGAATTGAAGTGGTTGACGTTGCTGCTGGTGGAGCCCACAGTGCCTGCGTCACCGCAGCAGGGGACCTCTACACTTGGGGCAAAGGCCGGTATGGCCGCCTGGGACACAGCGACAGTGAGGACCAGTTAAAGCCAAAGCTGGTGAGAAGGCACCTTGAAAAGGTGCTCAGAGGCCTGGGGTGTCTCTTCACACCCTCACCATTGAAGGTGGTGGGGGAGGCAGCTTGCCATTGTCAATATCCCAATATGATTTTTAAAAGTCAAAAGTATTTCCTCTGCTAGTTTCTTTTGTTTTAGAGTTGATGGCCTTAGCCTCATTATTTACAAGTAGGTTTTTATTCAGTGAGTCATTTAAACAGGATAGTATTTGAAATACCCTTTTATTTATACTTTATATTATATATATTTATATATTAATATTATTTGGCATCTAGCTAATGCTTTGGTTTCTAGACGGCCCGCTGTATTTTGGGTGAGGCAGTAAATAAGACTTCCTGGTGTGGTAGGATTGACTCATTGGGGACACTGATTCCTGTCTCCTATAGTTTAGATTTATTTGGTTCAAACAGATGAAGGCATTTCTGTCTTATCTTACAGGTTTATTAAAATTGCAAGTGCTTTGCAAAGGCTTAAAACAACCCTCACCGCCCCGCAAAGAGCATCAGAGTACTTTAAAGCCTTTCCTGGGGCACCTGAGTGGCTCAGTCGGTTAAGTGTCTGACTCTTGATTTCTGTTCCGGTCATGATCTCAGGGTCATGAGATTGAGCCCTGCATCAGGCTCCGCGCTCATGTGGAGTCTGCTTGAGATTCTATCTCTACCTCTGCCCCTCCCCCCACTCTCGAGCTGGAGCCTGCTCTATCTCTCTCACTCAAATAAGTAAATCTTTTTCTTTTTTTAAAGATTGTATTTATTTATTTGACAGAGAGCACAAGCAGGGGCAGTGGGAGAGGGAAAAGCAGGCTCCCTGCTGAGCAGGGAGCCCAATGCTGGACTTGGTCCAGGACCCTGGGATCATGACCTGAGCCGAAGGCAGATGCTTAACCGACTGAGCCATCCAGATGCCCATAAATAAATCTTTTTAAAAAATTAAGAAAAATAAAGACTTTCCTTAGGTAAACTTTCTTTCTACTGCAGTCAGATAACCTTGATTCCTTTTCTCTGAAGGTGGAAGCACTGCAGGGCCACCGCGTGGTTGATGTCGCCTGTGGCAGTGGAGATGCTCAGACCCTCTGCCTCACTGATGATGATACTGTCTGGTCCTGGGGGGACGGGGACTATGGCAAGCTTGGCCGAGGAGGCAGTGATGGCTGTAAAGTACCCATGAAGGTATTTGTGTCTGTGCAGTGGGAGAAAGGCACCTTTCCCAACGATCTTGGGATGGTTTGAGGTCTTTCTGGAGCTCTTAGAGCCCCCTGGGCCCTCCCAGGAGCATGGGGGCTCGCTGCCCCATCCCCCTCTGTGTGCTTCTCAGGAGTATTTTAACCTCATCTTACCTTCTTTGCAGAAAATATAATGGGTAATTGAGTAAAAAGTGAATGAAAGGCCCAAAGGTATTGAGATATTTTAAGTGCTATTTGTGCTGTCTTGGGAAATTTATATAATTTACTGAGACCTGTGGTTTTATGTAGTATGTAGACCTCTTTGAGGAAAAGGGTAACAAATTGTTCATGGTCTTTTCAATTTACAGAGTTGTATAGTTATGAATGTAACAGTACTTGCTGAAGGGGTTACATCTGGCTTAGCCAGAGGCTGATTTAAATGGACATCTTGTGACAAGCTAAAAGAAGAGGCTACAGGCCTGGGTTGGGGGTCAGATTGCTTTTCTCCATGTGACCTGCATGATTCTGAGCAATTTCGTAACTTTGTGAGACTGCCTTGCTCTTGCGTATGGGCAGTTGGCAGAGATTAAGTTCACCGATGTGTTTAGATCATGTGCTGACTGCTGTGCTGCCTGCAGGGTGCATGAACATGACCAGGCCATTTAGCTGAGGTGCTTTGTTGCGGATTTGGGAGGGTGTGTGCTGTGAAAGAAAACCAGAAACTGTTCTCTGCTTGGTGTCCAGTCTTGTTAGGGAGCACAAGCAGGGGCAGTGGGAGAGGGAAAAGCAGGCTCCCTGCTGAGCAGGGAGCCCAATGCTGGACTTGGTCCAGGACCCTGGGATCATGACCTGAGCCGAAGGCAGATGCTTAACCGACTGAGCCATCCAGATGCCCATAAATAAATCTTTTTAAAAAATTAAGAAAAATAAAGACTTTCCTTAGGTAAACTTTCTTTCTACTGCAGTCAGATAACCTTGATTCCTTTTCTCTGAAGGTGGAAGCACTGCAGGGCCACCGCGTGGTTGATGTCGCCTGTGGCAGTGGAGATGCTCAGACCCTCTGCCTCACTGATGATGATACTGTCTGGTCCTGGGGGGACGGGGACTATGGCAAGCTTGGCCGAGGAGGCAGTGATGGCTGTAAAGTACCCATGAAGGTATTTGTGTCTGTGCAGTGGGAGAAAGGCACCTTTCCCAACGATCTTGGGATGGTTTGAGGTCTTTCTGGAGCTCTTAGAGCCCCCTGGGCCCTCCCAGGAGCATGGGGGCTCGCTGCCCCATCCCCCTCTGTGTGCTTCTCAGGAGTATTTTAACCTCATCTTACCTTCTTTGCAGAAAATATAATGGGTAATTGAGTAAAAAGTGAATGAAAGGCCCAAAGGTATTGAGATATTTTAAGTGCTATTTGTGCTGTCTTGGGAAATTTATATAATTTACTGAGACCTGTGGTTTTATGTAGTATGTAGACCTCTTTGAGGAAAAGGGTAACAAATTGTTCATGGTCTTTTCAATTTACAGAGTTGTATAGTTATGAATGTAACAGTACTTGCTGAAGGGGTTACATCTGGCTTAGCCAGAGGCTGATTTAAATGGACATCTTGTGACAAGCTAAAAGAAGAGGCTACAGGCCTGGGTTGGGGGTCAGATTGCTTTTCTCCATGTGACCTGCATGATTCTGAGCAATTTCGTAACTTTGTGAGACTGCCTTGCTCTTGCGTATGGGCAGTTGGCAGAGATTAAGTTCACCGATGTGTTTAGATCATGTGCTGACTGCTGTGCTGCCTGCAGGGTGCATGAACATGACCAGGCCATTTAGCTGAGGTGCTTTGTTGCGGATTTGGGAGGGTGTGTGCTGTGAAAGAAAACCAGAAACTGTTCTCTGCTTGGTGTCCAGTCTTGTTAGGGATCTGGGACTGTGTGTGCGGAATAGAGACCCCCATGGTGCACAGGCAGCCCTGGGGGGCAGCATTCTACCAGAGGCCCCTCAGATGGGACAAGAGCCTAGACTAGAACTGCATAGCTTTTCTTCCCAGAGCTGTGCTGCCCAGTACAGTAGCTGTTGGCCACACATGGCTATTTAATTTTAAATTTAACTCAATTAAGAGTAGGTAAAGTTAAAATTCACTTCCTTGCTCACACTGGCCGCATTTCATGTGCTCAGTAGCTGCACGTGTCTGGCAGCTTCCATTTGGGCATTGTGGACACAACACATTTCCATCACTGCAGAGAGTGGTTGGCCAGTGCTGCCTGCAGCCAAAGCCTGATGGAGATGTGCCTGGAAGCACCCCTGTGCCTTGGTGGGCACTGCTGGAAAACCAGAAGCTCAGGGCTTCCTCCTCAGTCTTATCATCTCTTGGTCCTTTTCTCTCTCAGGTGTACGGTATTTTAACCATGTTACAGGTTACTTAGGGTTTCCAAATTTATGAAAAAACTGTCGGTTGTAGACTTTATTATGGTTAGGAAAGCTTAGACACAGGCTTTGAACCTTCAGGGATTAGGATGTTGGACATTGCTGGGACGGAGGTCATTACTGATGTGATTGTGACAGAGGTGAAGGTGAGGAGAGAACTGAGAGAATTGATTGTTTTAATTAATTTAAATTTAAAATCAAATATGAGATCTTAAGTCTGAGAACAGTCATGGATAATAGGAACATAGCTTGCTGGGTGAGAAAAGGTGATGACTAGATTAGTGAGCCCTCTGGGTATTGGCTGTGAAGGGCCTGGACCCCAAGTGTTCAGGGGTGGAGGTGAATTCCAGTACTGGCCTGACCAAGGTCATATTTAATTTAATTAATCCGGATAGATGGATAGGGCTTGTCTAAAGGCCGTAGCCGTGGTCCTCTTGGCCAGCCCTCCTCCCCATTGCTTGTTGCTCCTCTCCTGTGGGCCTGTGGGGTCTGAGAGGGCTGGAGGGCAGAGGAGAAGTATAAGGCTTACTGGAAAATGGGGCCACCACACCACAAAGAAAGAGAAATGGAATTGGGAAAGTGGATTCTGGGGGGAAGTGATCACAGACCTTCAACTGTGACATGTCCATTTTTAGTGACACATGCTGGGTCTCGTTGTGCAGTAGCATGGGCTCGTGGACAGTGTTACCATGTGTGCCTTCAAAGCCAGGCATTCCTGTTCCTCCTGAGAACACTTACTTGGTTAGGTAGAGTAGGATTTTAAGTTGTATGAAAATTTGACCTGAGTAAGGATTTTCAGAGTTCCTTATTAGATTTAATTCAGTCTCTGTGTGGTTGCAGCAGTCAGCAAAAACCTTGATTCAGTCTCAATGAACCTTTTTCCCTTCCAGATTGATTCTCTTACAGGCCTTGGAGTGGTTAAAGTAGAATGTGGATCCCAGTTTTCTGTTGCCCTTACCAAATCTGGTGCTGTTTATACTTGGTATGTAAGATTCTATTTGTTTAATATCACCAAAACTGGCTTACTAATGTGAAGTTAATATAACTTCTGTTAATATAGCTGACATATCATAGATTGAGACGTAACTTCTATAGCCGGCTGTGATTTGTGTCCTGAAGTATGGTGCTTAAGCCAGTAGGGTGGGGCAGGGTGGTAAATGACAGGGCCTTGCACTCATAATTCTATATTTCCTTTTGTGCAGGGGCAAAGGTGACTATCACAGGCTGGGCCATGGATCTGATGACCATGTTAGAAGACCTCGGCAGGTCCAAGGGTTGCAGGGGAAGAAAGTCATTGCTATTGCCACTGGTTCCCTGCACTGTGTGTGCTGCACTGAGGATGGTAGGTGGGAGGCCCAATGTTGTGACACAGAGGCCTTTAAAATCTAAGCGGTCTGTTCAGGAATAAATATTTATTCCTGAACAGCTTTAAGGAATGGGGAGCAATTATAGCATACCTGAGAATTTCTGTGGTGAGCAGGGCTCTGGCTCTTGTCATCTTCAGCCCCTGGTGTTAAAACTTGTGAATATGTTCTATTTCACAGCTGTGCAGAAAAGAGCTAACAAAGCACATCTGATACTGCTGTCCTTAGGAAGGGCTGCTTGCAAGGTGGCCCTCAGCCGGCCTCTAGGAACCTGAATTTTGGGAGGGCTCCCTCCCTGCTCTAATTGACAAAAGGCCTTGCTGTGCCTAAACTGAACAATGTGATCTCTGCTGAAACCTGTTTCCTGGAACTTGGGTATGTGCCAGGCAGAAGTGTCCATGTGAAAACCGCTAGTGAAAACCCCGGGTGCCAAAGTCTCTAATGAGCTTCCTTGGTAGACAACACTTTACATGTGTTGCCACAACTCATTGCTAGAGGAATGAAGCTTGTCCTGTGTAACTCCACTGGCATAGGGTCATTGGAAGCTTGTACCTGATTTCCTCTGGACTTCACCCCATGTGCTTTTCCCCTTTGCTCATTTTTCTTTGTGCCCTTTCACTGTGACTGTATGCTGAGGCCTGGGAGTTTACCCAATGAATCCACAAACCTGAAGGTGGTCTTGGGGACCAGTACAATGGCAGAAGTGACTGTACAGATGGAATCAAGGTTGATAATCAGCTGACATTACAATATGGAAATTATTCTGGATAATTAGGTGGGCTAGTGTAATTACACAGACCCTTCACAGCAGAAAAGGATGCAGAAGAGTCAGTCAAAGAGATATGACAGATAAGAGGCAGGGGAGATTTTTCAAAGTGTGAGAAGGTCTTGATCCACCATTGTTGGCTACAAAGATGGAGGAAAGGGGCCAGGGAATGTGGGTGGCCTTTGGAAGCTAGGAACAGCTGTCAGCTTACAGCCCACAAGGAAACAGGACGTTGGTCCTCCAAAGAACTTAATTCCAATAGCCTGAATGAGCAAGGAAATGGGTTCTCTCCCCCAGAGTGTCCAGAAGGGATGCAGACTGCTGATACCTAGCCGTTAGCCTAGTCAGACTCATGTTAGACTTCTGACGTACAGAACTGAAAGAACTGTTTAAGCCAGTAAGTTGTGGTAATTTGTTACGGTAATAATAGAAAACTCTAATGTACCATCTTTCATTAAAACATTCATTTCCCCATTTTGTTCCCTTTTAAAGCCTTTGGTGAATTTTATGAATATGTACCCTTCATTTGTTTCGTTTATGGAAGAGTTTCATATATGAATTAGTAATTTTTATGGCCTATTGTGGGCTGACATTGTAGTTCTTTTTTTTTTTTTTTTTAAAGATTTTATTTATTTATTTGACAGAGATAGAGACAGCCAGCGAGAGAGGGAACACAAGCAGGGGGAGTGGGAGAGGAAGAAGCAGGCTCATAGCGGAGGAGCCTGATGTGGGGCCCGATCCCACAACGCCGGGATCACGCGCTGAGCCAAAGGCAGACGCTTAACCACTGTGCCACCCAGGCGCCCCTCACACCACCCAGGCGCCCCTGTAGTTCTTAATCAAGAACTTAGAACACATTTTTTATTTGCTTCATTTTCATTCTTTAAATTTTTGAAGCAAATCACACACTTAGAGAACAGTTGGAAGTGTAGTAGAAAGACCTTCTTTTTGATCCATGTGAGAGTCAGGTACTGCCCATCATCCTGAACATTTGAGTGTTTATTTCCTACAAACAGGGACACTACTAAACAATCCCAACAGGGCTGTGCATTTGGGAAATTCACACTGGTTATTACTACACCGATAAATGTACGCCCATTTATGCTACAACACAGGTTATATTTAGCTGAAACAGGTTCTTGTCTCTGCTCTGAGACAATCCTCAGGTGACTGTGAGCATCATTCTTTGACACTTCTTCAGTCTTCCTGAGTCTTTTGGACTGTGACATTTTTGAATATTAGACACTTGTTATTTTGTAGAACATCCCTCAGTTTGAGTTTGTCTGAATCTCCTCAGTAGATTCAAGTTGCTCATCTTTGATCTTAATTCATGCTGTGTTCTTAATTCATTCTTAATTCATCAGGTGACACGCAGTTTCTCTTTTGTCTCATTATCAGTGGTGTTAACTTCAATCACTCGATTAAGGTGATGGCTGCCAGGCTTTTCCACTGTGAACATCTTTTGTAACTAATAAGTATTTGGGAGGGTATTTGAAACTATTTAAATATCCCTTTTCTCATTGAATATTTTATTCTCATCAAATGTTTAATTATTTTTTTCATTTACACCTGTGTGGGACTCATGGTTTCCCAGTTTATTCAATGGATTATATATAATCTGTTACTGTTACTAATTTTGATGCTCAAATTGGCCCTAGTAGGCTTGCTTTATTTGCTGGTGTGTGCCCATCATTCACTGAATACTTCCTTGCTTTCTGGCCTAATAGACACCCTATCCTCTTCTTGACTCCCCATGGCCCATGCCTAGCATTGGCCATTTCCCTAAGGAGTCCTGGTGTCTTTAGAGGAGAATGATGTTTAGAATTCAGATCAGGTCAATAGATGTGCTCATTACTTTTGGGATGTCACTGCTCCCAGGCCTTCTGAGTGGACAGAACCATGGAATACATGTGTAAATAATATACAGATTTGTATCCATGTTGTTTTGTATCTATGTATGTATATTGAATACCACACATTTACACCAGGACCACAGGTTCCAGTTCTGTACCACAGGGTTCATTCTAGTTTTCTCTCTTGCCATACTTATAACTCCTTTCTCTTTTGGTGAGAATCCTGGATTTCATTATCCCTAGTGCAGTGATTCAGTCACTATGCCTGCGTGTGACCAGTGTCCCATCATCTTTGCCTTTGCCCTCTCCCCTGAATGATTCCTCACCTGTCTCAGGCTGTGACTGCCCACTCTGGGCCACCCCCACACATGGGGTACTGGTCTCTCTGCTTGGGCCAATTCCCCACACTGGGACACCCCCTATATGCAAGTTTTTGTCATTTGTGGACTCTGATTCTCTGCATCCAGCTGTACCTCTGCAGAGAAGTCCTCTTCCCCTTACTTGTGCTGTGACGCCCACCCAGTGGCTTTAGGACTAATGGGAAGGGGCAGGACTCAAGCACACTGCCCTTGATCATGTAGGCATCACACTTTATAGAGAGCTGCTTGTGGCTGCATGGCTCCCTGAGGAGTCTTTGTGGATATGGCAACTAACCTCATTTCTGTTTTAGTCACTGAGTGATCTTCCCTTAGAACAGTTTTCTGGTGGTGGTTCATGGTTAGGATTTCACATGGTACAGTATAAAAATATGATTCTCATCAATGATGAATCTCATGTTTAGGTTATGAATAACTCTAGGAAGAACTGTGTTTCTTTTAAAAACAGGGGTGGTGTTTTTTTAAAAACTGATTTTTTCCTCTCCATTTAACATAAAAAATTAATTTGGGCAATTAAGAATTTTACCATCTGTTTTACTGTTACTTGTTCTGATTAAGAACTGCTGCAGTTATGTGCTTAGTCCTGTGAACAAATGCTATTTTAAGACCAGAATCTTATGCCTCTTACTAGAAAAGGCATGTTGGTTGGCAGGGACTGTTGAGTTCTGAGAAGCATCCTATCTCTTTGGATGCTGTGCTTAGAGATATGTAGATCACACATGAAGTTGATATTCAGACAGTTGACCACCAACACCCATTGAAAGGAGTATGATTGTGATGGGAAGATGTTGGTGGTTGCGCATTCATTAGTCCTAGTATACAAATTCTTGTTCTAAATTCACTTCATTTAGGAGAAGTTTATACATGGGGCGACAATGATGAGGGACAACTGGGAGATGGAACTACAAATGCCATCCAGAGGCCTCGATTGGTAGCCGCCCTTCAGGGTAAAAAGGTCAACCGCGTGGCCTGCGGCTCAGCACATACCCTTGCCTGGTCAACCAGCAAGCCTGCCAGTGCTGGGAAGCTTCCTGCACAGGTCAGTACTGATTGGGCCAGGTGGGCTAGGAGGTGTACAAATAGTGACAGAGTTACTATCTGTGTATTGAATTATGGATGTATGCCACACTCACACTTCATTTTCCATTGTATATCTATAGAGGTGTTCCACTGAAAATAGTTCAGGATCATAATGTGAAAAACAGTACTTTTAAGAACCTTAAAATTCACGTTAACCAACATTCTATATATATCAGTGTGTCACCTGTCATTCTAAATCTATCATAAACTATATAAAACCCTTCTGATAGTACAAGCTGCACATATTCCTTGGTAAATATATTTCTGTAGACTAATTTTTTTTAGTATTTTCCTTGGTTTACATTACTTGACTCAAGCAGTCAAGCTGGCCAGAATATTATTCTAAAAACAATGAGGTTATTCGTACCAGAGTCAGAAGTCACAGTGCTTCTCTGTTTTTGAAAAAAATATTTTCACAGTTTATCTGTAAACTACAGCTTACCTGTGCATTTGACACCTAAGTTGACTTAACGCAGTCTCAATGTTTCAGGTTCCCATGGAATACAATCACTTGCAGGAAATCCCCATAATAGCACTACGGAATCGGCTGCTTCTGCTACATCACATCTCAGAGCTCTTCTGCCCCTGTATCCCCATGTTTGACCTGGAGGGCTCTCTTGATGAGACTGGACTCGGGCCTTCTGTGGGGTTTGACACTCTGCGAGGAATTCTGATATCCCAGGGAAAGGTACTCTTGTAGCAATCTTTGCTGTAGGCAAAACTGGTATTTTCAGTAAACTTTAATCGAACAAAAATTCCCAAACTGGGAATGTAGAGAATACAGCTTATTCAGCAGATGTTCATTGAACTTCTGCTATATGCCAGGCTCTGTTCTGGGTGCTCAGAATGCATCAATGAAAAACAGACAAAAATGTCTTCTCTGTTAGAGCTTACATTAAAAATTAATAGTGTGGTGCGGCATTTTCCCGTTGTAATCTCTGCTTCCCACCTCCCCAAAGGGTGGGGTGGTTTGCAAAACTAAGCCTTCTTGGCAATGTTCTCTGCTTGGCTAACCTTGAGGCATTATACCAAATCCCCACCGGCAGCAGGAAGGAAAAATGACCTGATTTCTTCCTCAGGGATGTCCAGCAGAGGGCGCCAGATACTCTAGATGACTTAGATGAAAGTTCAGAGCCAGGATATGTAGAGATTCCTCGTCAAACGGTATTTTAACAGGCTGTGAATAGAATCATGAATGAGGGCACATAAAAATCACCAGACAGATTTTGACCCATCAATGTTTGTAATAATTTGAGCTTTCTAGAAATAGGATGCTTGATTCAGGAGTTAAGTTTCTGGCAAGCAGGTTGACAGGATGTTCTAAAAGAACCATGTGTGATAGGGGAAATATTTGCCAAAAAAAAGCATAGAGGTCAGATTTGAGGACTGCTAATTCTAAAGAGTCTGTGATTCTGAGACCTATTTTGTGGCCTATTTTGTTATCAAAGATGATGGTCTTTTAAAATTTTAATTTAATTTAATTTAAAAAAATTTTTAAAAAAGATTTTTATTTATTTGACAGAGAGCACAAGTAGGGGTAAGAGGGAGAAGGAGAAGCAGGCTCCCTGCTGAGCAGGGAACCCGATGCAGGACTCGATCCCAAGACCTTGGGATCATGACCTGAGCTGAAGGCAGACACTTAACAGACTGAGCCACTCAGCCACCTCTAATTTTTATTTTATTTTTTTTTTAAGATTTGTTTATTTATTAGAGAGAGCATGCCCACACATGTAAGTGGGGAAGAGTCAGAGGGAGAGACTCCCTGCTGAGCATGGAGCCCGATGTAGGGCTCGTTTCCATGACCCATGAAATTGTGACCTGAGCTGAAACCAAGCGTCAGACGTTCAACCAACTGAGACCCAGGCGCCCCATATGGGTTTTTTTTTTCTTAAATGATAATAAAATCTAGATGTTTTGGAGTCCCGTCCAAGCAAATTTTTTTTTTCCCTCAGGATTGGCTTTGTTTGCACTTAGCTGAAGGGGACTGGTACACACATTTTCTTTTCTTTTTAAAGATTTTATTTATTTGTCAGAGAGAGAGCACAAGCAGGGGGAGAAGCAGGCTCCCCAGTGAGCAGGGAGCCTGATGTGGGACTTGATCCCAGGACCCTGAGATCATGACTTGAGTCAAAGGCAGACGCTTAACCGACTGAGCCACCCAGGCATCTCCACACATTTTATTTTCACGTGTGGCTTAGAGACAAGTGGACATTGATAAGGATTGTGGTAATGGTAACATTTCTCTGATGGTGGGGAACAAGAAAATGTTGTGTGTTGGTAACATTGGTATGAAGCTTAACTTCAACCATTTTTTAATAATAAAAAGTAGGAAATTTGATCCCTTTTACCATTTTTTAATCCGTCGGAGTAGAGGTGATAATAGATAGCTAGGGGAAAAAGCCTTCCCTCATAGGGAGAAAACCAAGTGAGAGGCAGGAGGTGTTCCACATGGACTGCATGAGTGTTCTGCAGGCTGTGAGCACAGGGTCAGGACAGCAGGAGTGCCGAGGGAGTCCAGCAGGCACCCTCAGTGGCAGGAATGAGTAATCCACCTCTGTTCTGGTCCTGGGTAGGAAAGGATCATATGTGCTGGAAAATTTGGGGAATGGGTGTTGTTTGTGACCGTGGAGAGTTATTACCAGGATGCCTTTCAGAGCACAGAAGTGAGAGAGCACCATAGGAGAGCCAGGCTGGGTAAGGCCATTCAGAGAAGAGAAATGCATGTTCCTGTGGAGGAGGAACTGCCCTTGGTTCTGGGCTGAGCAGTTAGTAAAGCAGAGGTTAGGCAGGGTGGAGGGCAAAAGTAGCTGGTAGGTGTTATACAAGGGTGCGTGGTGAGCTCCTCTGTGAGCCCCTGTGTGTTGTGATGGGTTTGCCTCCGTGGGCTGGTTGTCTCTCTGACACCCTCACTTGCTTCTCTACTTCTGAAGCCGCCACCTTTGGCTGCTTAGGGCTCTTGCCCTTCCTGCTTTCAGAGGTTGGAGTTCTGATCTGGGAGAGGGACCTAGACCCTGTTGCAGGTACCTTGTACTCCCCCAGCCACCCTGTCTCTGGACAAGGGCTGGGTCATCCACTTGGCAGAGACCTGGGACTCCCACTGATCCTACCTCCTTTGAATCTCTTGAGTCTCCTTCCCTATGCCCGTCCTCACTGCTGCTGCCACTGCCCTAGTCCATATAAGCATGGCAGGCCTGCCTCTACCTGGGTGACGTTGGGCCCCACTCTCTTTTCTTGCTGTCTTGCACTGGGTATCCTGTATGTTCCCTCCTTCATTGGTCTCCGCATCCTCACCCCAAGCCTGGCTTGACCTACAGGACTCCCTGGCCCTGCTGCTGTTTTGTGGTTTTGTCAGGACTGTGACACTAAAGCATAGTGTTTAATGTCAGTCCTGCCACTCGTGGACTTGTGCTTTGTCTGGGAGCCCTTGGTTTTCTAGTCGATCCTCTGGGCCTGGCGTGAGTCCTAAGTCAGAGCAGACATGTGCCAGTGTCTGGCCCTCCGCACTCTGTCCGCAGAGGGTGATGGACTCCTCTTGCCTCCAGATGGTGGGCAGATGGCACAGGTGGGCCTCTACATAGGTTTGTACATGTGTTCCAGGCTGTGCCCCCGACACCACCTCATAATTAAAAAAAGAGAGTTTGTAGTCACGAAAATTTGACTTTTTGGAATATATATTATTTTAAAATTTGAATAAAATTTTAATTAAGGCTGAGCATATCTGATTGATGTTAAAAGCCAATATTCGCTAACATCAAAAATAACATCATGTTCAATTGACTAAAGAAAAGTAGTCTTTCATGTGATCTCTAAATTCTATTAGCTTTCTTTTTTTTTTTTCTTTAATGATTTTTTATTATATTATGTTAGTCACCATACAGTACATCCCCGGTTACCAATGTAAAGTTTGATGATTCATTAGTTCAGTATAACACCCAGCGCACCATGCAATACGTGCTCTCCTTACTACCCGTCACCCGTCTATCCCATTCCCCCACCCCCCTCCCCTCTGAGGACCTCAGTTTGTTTCTCATAGTCCATAGTCTCTCATGTTTCATTCCCCCTTCTGATTACCCCCCTTTCTTTATCCCTTTCTTCCCCTACCGATCATCCTAGTTGTTATATTCCATAGATGAGAGAAATCATATGATAGTTGTCTTTCTCTGCTTGACTTATTTCACTTAGCATTATCTCCTCCAGTGCCGTCCATGTTGCAGCAAATGTTGAGAACTCGTTTCTTCTGATAGCTGAGTAATATTCCATTGTATATATGGACCACAACTTCTTAATCCAGTCATCTGTTGAAGGGCATCTCGGCTCCTTCCACGACTTAGCTATTGTGGACAATGCTGCTATGAACATTGGGGTGCATATGGCCTGCCATGAGCCCAGGGATAAAATCTTCATCAACCTTTTTAAGGAAAAAGGAGCCCACATGATAAGTCAGGGTCTCTACTACACTTCACTCAGTTCACACCTGAGGTGTTCAGCCATGAGGGGGCTTCAGTCTGCACTGGGCACAATTCCTCAAGGCTGCTGGTGCATTATACATGCCGAGAAATAAAAAGAGACCAGCAGTGAGAAAGTACTTCACCCAGGGACCTGAGGAAAGAGCTTGTCATTCAAGGAAGTCCTTAAAATTAACCACAAAGAGAGCAACAGCCACTGGTTGGAGATGGATCCCGCCCCTACAGTCATGGTGTACCAAGGGAAGTATGGCCACAGGGAAGATGCTGGCTGTGGTCAGCCAGTCACGCCCCCACCTTAAAAAGCCAAAGCCGCCTTACCCAGCCACTCACAAGTTCTGCCTTCACAGGAAAATTGGTGAACTTTCTTATCTGACAAGATTTCAAGTTGCAAAAAGCACCACAAAAATAGATGGTCTATCGCTCTAGAAGAAAAACTGGCCTAACATCCACAGACCTTTTTCTACTAGAAGGTAGTTCTCGCAGTCAGGGGCGCCCCACACTCTGTACCAGGGTGGGCCACTAGGTGCTCTCACCCCCGCCTTCCTGGTGGTTACCTCACTGAGATCTGCAATGGTGAAGCCTATCCCAGCCAGCTGCTTCCCAGACAGGCTCAGCCAGATTGAGGCTCAGGGGACTCCCAGTCCGGATGGCGATGCCCAGTAACACACCTGCTCATTCAAGGCACAAGTAACAGGAGATACTTGAAATCAAATATAAAACATATAGTTCAATCAGCAACACCACAGAATAGCTCTACACTGGGCCTTCAGTGCCTTCTAAACCAATACCATGCTACCTAAATTCATGGAGACAGGTCCACTCCTTAAAACATTTTGTCCTAGTCTAAATTCATTGTTTCCTTTGTTCCTAAGTGGGCCTAGTTTCTGTATATGTGTTATCACCACAACTTTCTCTTTTCTACCAATAGGTATAAGCCACACAGAGGCTAATCTCCATTCCTTTGATGACAAAACAAACGGACAGAGTTTCTCAAGGAAGGTAGGTAGAGTACCTGAGAGGTAACAGGAGCCCTCAGCACAGATACTTAATGGAATAGGAGGGAGGGGATCAATTCAACTACCAAAACCCTCAGATCTGGATCCCAAGCTTCAGATACATTTACCCTGCAGAAATATGGTATTTCAGATCTTCCGTGTGCCAAACACTTTCTGGCCCTTAGCACCCTGCCACTCACTGACGGTTGGGCTCTGCATGTCCCTGCACCTGCGCACTGAAAATGCTAAAAACCAAATACTCAAAATGTTTGTCATTCCCAAGACAGAGTAGACATCAAGTAACTGGGGCAACACACAGCCACCTAAATGAGGCATCATGCCCTTAAGTGGGAGAAGGCCCACCCAGAAAGCGGAACATGTGTTGGTGTGCACAGGCGCGGGGCAGCGGGCTGAACAGGTAGCAGTCGCGGTTGGGCCTGACTCATCTTCTCCTCCATTGGGTGTCACGATCAGAAGTGTGTGGGTGAGTCCATTCTGCAGTTCTTCACAGATCCCCATGTGGACTCACTGTAGCCACCACCACAGTCATCCACAGATTCCTTTGAGGGAAAGGAGAGTCAGCAACTCACAGCCATGCCAGGGAAAGTCTGCAGGGTGCAGCTAGATGGACTTCCTCAGCTCTCCTGTACGACTGCACTACTGTCTGTGCTCAGACTGCCAACCCTCAGGATCACAGGCCCAGTGCATGCAGTTCTCACCCACAAACTTGACTTTCCAGACGCGGTGTGGGAAGGAGGAGGCTTTTCTGTCGGGACTAAACGAGCTCATCTTAGCAATACATCTGCCCAAAGACAGATTTGATCCCATCAGGCCTGCTAGGCCTCCTACCTCTTGAAACTTGACCTAGAGAGGAGAAAAGAAATAAATATGAAACAACCACAGCAGTAAATAAGCAATAGCAGCTACTATCTTCCACAGCTAACTGTCCTGAATATCTGTGGCAACAAGATGTTGCCCTTTTGTTACCCTTTACTCCTCTGCCCTGGTCGTGTAGAAGTCCAGCCAAAGTACCTCTGCTGCTGGATCTAAAGAGCTGTCACGAGTGGAGCCCACAAACAGTAACATTCAGATGCTGCTGCAATCACCCAACAAAAGAGAGAGCAAAACCCACAGAAAACATCTGTACAAGGCTGAAGAGCTCTGTGACTAAGCCTTATTTCTCTATGACTGCTCCTCCTCCTCCCTTGAGGGACTTTACGTCCCTTACTTCCTGCATACAAGCCTCTGAGAACCCTTTCTCAAAGACCGGTCTCACACTCCTTTCCCCTCACTGACACCACATGTTTACCTCCCCAGCCTTACACATTGTGGATGCCCGCTGGACAGCTGTGCTAATGGAAGCTCTGCTATGAATCATGCGGCACGGCCTGCCCACCCAATGCATGCAGCATGTTGCCACAGCACAAGCACCCTTAGGACCATGGTGTCTAAGTAAACATTCCCTCAAGAAATCACAGACCTTGGTTGGGACACCCACACAGGGTGGTGGCAGCCCATGTGGTAAGTAACTACAATATGATTCATCCTCACTTCATAACTTTTAACCATAGCCAATCACTTCAGCACACTGCCTGGTCTCCATGAATAAGATGCCAGAACTCAAAAGCAGCTCCTCCTTAGCAGACTATCAGGACTCGATTTCGAACTGTAAATGGCTGAGACCAAACCTGGAGGCACCACTCAGCCAGAAAAGAACCTTCCTCCTGTCCCTTACTCATCTGCATGTATCCTACTCAACCCTGGGGTCACTGCATCTCCCCCAAGTACAATACCTATATTTCTCACCCTAAGCCAAGATTTTCAGACAGATCAGACCAAGAGCCCTACAAGGCCCTCACCTGGTGTGAACTCAGTAACCCTGCAGTTTTGTAGGCTACACAGTGCTTCAGAATCACCTGAGAAGCTCAGTCTAAAATAATGGCAAAAATGAAAAGTTTAGAAAAAATGTTGATGAAAATGCACTTTCTGTTGCCTCCTCCAGCTCAATCCTCACAATTTTAACTTCTTAGTAAGTTCTAGGGTGAGTTTAAATAGCTAATTTTCACACACAAATAATCATATAAACAAGACTTACAAAATAATGACACAATAATGATAATATCTTTCCTATGGAATGAAATGCTCCTTTTTGTGCCACATATTTGACTGTGTAAATTCACAACCAATTTCATTTAAACCTCATGGCAGTTCTTCAAGGTACCCAATATCCCTGGAGGAAACTGAGCTACAGAAAGGAAGAGGGATGTCCATCCATGAGAAACAAGATGCAGACCCAGCTTCACATCACCTCCATTTATAATACCAGTTAACAGAGACTGGATGTTTTTGGCCTCTCTGAAGGAAATGGCTACAGAAACACAGCTATGACTCTGCAAGGACAGGCACTCTATGTACCCAAGGTGGCTACTTCTGACAGTAGAATATAAAGTCATTTTAATTGCCTTAATCTGAATTTTCCAAATTTTCAGGAAGGAGCATGCTCATTAATTCGGCAATACATTTTAAAGTACCATTTTTATGTACACTGATTTTCGTGATTTTGTTATAAAACTAAATCATATTCAAATAAACAAAGAAAAAACCCTCCAGGAACATGCCTATGTTTTAGTGTCTCTAGAACACTTTGCACAGACAGTATGAGAATATCTGTGGGAGATATCTATCTATGGGAGAAGCTGATGCCAGCAGCAACCTGTGGCTGCCACAGGACGGCTGGACACCACCTTCTGGGTCAATCCGGTATCTTGAGCGCAACTCAAGATGAGTGGAATATCTCCCACTCTCACCCCTACTCTATTTTTGACCAAAAACAATTGTATGTCCATCTTTTTGTGGAAGATCTTTCTGGCTTGTGGAAGAAGCTTTGTATGAAATCTGAACTGAAGAGGACTCAACTCTGGTGGCCACTAGGTGTACTGAGCACCATGCATGCTGCACTGAACACGCTCATGTGCATTTTAAAATGCTAATATGAATTTTGTCCTTTATCCATTCTATTTTTCAAAAACATGTAATGAACATTTTCATAACATAAGGCACTGTGCTGTAACATAAAGACAAGGAAGGAAAAAAGAGGTATCCAAACATGATGAATGCAAAATCTGAGATAAGAGAAAGAAAAGGCATGCCTAACCTAGGTTCCAGGTCACCAAGGCTCAATGAGGCCAAAAGCCTCAGATTTTACCACGCCAGATCAGTCATGGCCCCAAGCACCTCTGTGTGTGGCTGGGGCAGGCATATGATCTAGGAATGCCCAACCATCTGTGTTAGCTGAGCTTTCCTCACTTACAAACTTCAGTGTTTAAGACCTAGTAACATACAGAAACAAGAAACCAAACATCTCCAAGGTGGGGAAATAAAACTCTTTTTTAAAGTAAACCAATAAACAGCCCATGGTTATTTTTGGAGAAAGGGCTATTTATAACAGTTTAGCATTAACAAGTTCACTGTTGTGGTATGGGGCATTTCCATCAGTATCAATGCAGAAACAAATTCACATAAATGATAAATATTTGTGTTTTAAACCAAACCCAAGAACAAACCTCTGGAGAAATGCCTTGAAGTCATGCAAACCAACATATAGGGTAAAAATCATGTGTTATTGCTAAAGGAACAAAGAATTTGTTCTTTGTAACTCTCTGTTTCTGTTCCAAGAGGTGGGGCCGCTTTCATTTGCATGTTAAATGTCAAGTGCACATAATACCATCATCAATGCTGGAGTTCTCTAGTTTTTAGTTAATTCTTTTAAACTAAGTAAGCTTATCTACACTTGGCAGCAGTATTAATTCAGAGATGGCCTACTTTTCATTTCTCCAATTACTAGAGAACAGTATTAGTGATTCTGGTCTATTAAGTAGGCAAAGAAAGCTATCAGAGCCATGAAAGGGTGAGGCTGGATGTGAATGGGAATTGTCCCCACATAAAATCTGATGCGTGGAGGGCCTCTCACCGCTCCCTGCTTCCCAGAACCCAACACAAGGAGGCAACTGAAGACACATTTGTAGCGTTGGGATCGCCAAGAAGCCCTGCTGCTATCCCAGAAAAGGGCACAGCCTTTCCAGCCCCTGCAGAAAAATCTGACAGAGAAACTAAGAGAACATGGGGTAGGTGGTCAGCAAAAATAACTCACAGTCCCACTGTAGGGCAAGGAGATGCTACAATGTACAAAAGTACAACTGTGCAAAGAGAGGCATCCAGTTCCAATTATGACAAATAGATGCAAAATATACCCTGTAAATGTCAGCAGCAGTTATCACTATGTAGTGGAAACACGGTCATTTTTACTTTTCCTCTTTGCTTATCTGTAGTGCATCCTTTCTGATTATCTGAAATAAGTTCTTCTTACTTCTGTTACAAAGAAAACAATTTGCTTTCCCACCTGGAAGCCTCAGCACCACAAGCAAGACATCACAGACAGGTGACAACTTGCTCCCTAAAGCTTCCTCTCTTCCCTCACAAAGCTAAGGGCGGGTCCTGACTCCCAACCATAAAACCATCCCACCTGAGGAGTGTCAGACTAAACAATTTCCCACGTGTTACCTGAATCCCGGTTCAATCCCTACCACAGGACCATGTTGGCGATCTCGGACCATAGTTGAGCCAAACAAGCTGCCAAAAACACATGACACAGATGGACAAAATTTAGAATCTGCTATAGGAAATATTATTACCCATAGATAAATCATGTCACAGTATTACTTTTAAATACTTTTCAAAAGTCAAATATTCTTTTTTTTTTTATTAAGTTCAATTAGCCACCATATAGTACCCAGATTTGATGTAGTGTTCAATAATTCATTAGTTGCATACATACCCAGTGCTCATCACAACCAGGTGCCTCCTTTTAAACCCATCACCCACACCCCATCCCCCACTCCTCCCTCTCTTCTGCAACCCTCAGTTTGTTTCCCGTGAATCCAAAGAGTGTATCATGGTTTGTCTCCCTCTCTGATTTCTTCCCATTCAGTTTTCCTCCTTCTCCTGTGGTCCTCTGTGCTATTTCTATGTTCCACATATGAGTGAAATCATATGATAATTGTCTTTCTCTGCCTGACTCATTTCACTTAGCATAATACCCTCCAGTTCCATCTATGTTCATGCAAAATGGTAAGTATTTACCCTTCTTGATGATTAGAGTAATATTCCAAAAGTCGAAAGTAATAATTTTATTGAGATAGGGAAGCAGGCCCAGCATGAACTGAAATCAAATCTTTGCAAAACAAAAGACAAATTAGTTGAGAATCAGAAGGGTCAGATGATGGAATGTTTTGAAAGCTAATAGAATTTCTCGATTGGAGTTAAGATGGCAGAGGAGAGGGGACCCTTTTCAGCCGGTCCCCTGAGTCAAGCTGGATAGGTACCAGACCAGCCTGGAATAACCACGAATCAGCCTGAGACGTAGGAAGATGCATCTGATCTCTACAAATGAACATCTCCAGTGCTGAGTATTGAGGTACGAAGCGGGAGCCGTGAAAATGGCGCACAGATACCGGAAGATAAACGGAAGGTAGGGAGCCGCCGCTGCTCGGGCGCGGGAAGCGGTAGCCAATTTTTGCACGGGGAGCGGCGGCCCGCAGACCGCACCCGCGAAACAGCAGACTGGTACCAAAACAGCAAGAATGAGACCGTGAGCCGGGAGCGCTTTACCAGGCATCTCGCGACCACCGGACCCGGTGCGCCACTGATTCAGACGGAGACCGAGATCCGGATGCTGCTAAAGGGGCGGGGTGGCTGGCGGCGTTAGGAAACACAAAGGACAGACGCGGCCCTGGAAGTGAGGCTGACGCGGGTGTGGGGCGCACATCCCGACGCT
Organism: Ursus maritimus; assembly: GCF_017311325.1. Lineage (NCBI taxonomy): Eukaryota > Metazoa > Chordata > Mammalia > Carnivora > Ursidae > Ursus > Ursus maritimus. The sequence goes on from NW_024425230.1 coordinate 559,751, forward strand.
GCAGGGTTGAGCAGCACCAACAGTAACAGAGTTAAAGTGGCCAGAACATTAGTAGAGAACGGCCGCAATCCCTCTGTTCTCAGGACAGAGGCGAGATTCGCCACTGCTGCTCTGACTCTCGTAAAGAGGCACAACAGCAAACCGCCAGGGAAAGCCGCTAGAGAACAAAAGCCTGGAAATACCGGCTCAGGGAGTGCCCATCCCCATCCCCTCGGCAGGGGACATGGAGACTCTACCAAACAGGGTTGCCTGGACTATCGGCGCGCAGGCCCCTCTCCCCAGTATCGCAGCGCGTGCCTAAAAATCACAAAGCCCACACAACCGCCAAGAGTCATTGAGCGCCTGTCTTCGGCTTAGGGCGTGATCCCGGGCGTTCGAAAGGAAACCTCATCGGTCCTCCGCTGGAGCCTGCTTCTTCCTCTCCCACTCCCCCTGCTTGGGTTCCCTCTCTCGCTGGTTGGCTCGCCACACAAATAAATCAAATCTTTAAAGAAGAGTTCTTGCCATCCCTAAGAGATCTTTATAAGTAAACAAGGGCGCACCGACCTGGGTCCCGGCTGTCAATAATTTGGGCTCTGACAACCCCGCAACCTCTCCTCATCAGAATGATTAGAATGAGAAGTCCCCCCCAGCAAAGAAAAGACAATGAGTCTGTGGCTCTGCCACAGAACTAATGGATATGGATATACCAAATTACTTCAGAAATGGACCAGAGTAACAATGGTCAAGATGATGAGTAGACTTGAAAAAGTATTAATGAAAATGTTACTGAGAATATAGAATCCATAAGGGCGGAAATGAGAGTGAATCTGACAGAAATTAAAATTCTATGAGCCAAATGCAATCAAAACTAGAGGCTCTGACGGCCAGGGTCACTGAGGCAGAGAAATGTACAGTGAATTGGAGGATGGGTTAGTAGAAGAAAAACGAAACACAAGAAGCTGACTTAAAAATCCACGCCCACGAATGTAGGTTACAGGAGATTACTGACTTAATGAAACGCTCCAACGTCAGAATCATCGGTATCCCAAGGGGGTGGGAGAAAAACAGAGGTCTAGAAGAGATATTTGAACAAATTGTAGCTGAAAAAACTTCCCTAATCTAGCGAGTGAAACAAATATTCGCGGTTCAAGAGGCAGAGAGGACCTCCCAAGCTCAACCACCGACAAACCTACGCGACCGCCACGTCATAGTGCATTTCAAAAAATATTAGGATCCAAGGATACACTACTGAAAGCGGCAGGGCAAAGAAATTTCTCACATACCAAGGCAAAGGCATCAGAATTCACGCTCAGACTCCTCTACACAGACCTGAATGAGAGAGAAAGGGCTGGGGGCATTTTCAAAGCTTTTTCAGAGAAAAAACATGCCGCCATGATCCTTTATCCAGCAAGGCTGTCATTCAGAATTGATGGAGGTTAAAGACGCCCAGAATTGCTGTGGTCATTAACTACCTTTAACCACAAAAACCAGCTCCTACAGGAGATAAAGGGGGGTTCTATAAGTAAAAGGCCCGTGAGAGTATACAATGAACAAGAAAGTCACAACCATAGCAAAACACAGACTTTTACTGGCAACATGGCATCATTAAAGTTCTATCCTCTCAGTTCTAGTGTCAATGTAAAATGGTCTTAAACGCCTCCTAAACGCCACAGAGTTGCAGATTGATAAAAGAAATGACCCATCCATTTGCTGTCTACAAAGAGACTCATTTAACCCAAAGATGCATTCAGACTGAGAGTAAGGGGGATGGAGTACCATCTTTCACGCAAATGGACTCAAAAGAAGCTAGTAGCAATTCTCAATCAGATGAGATTGAGATTTTAAACTAGAGACTATAGTTAGAGACACAGAAAGGCACTATATTATTTAAAAGGATGTATCCAACAAGTGGATATGACAATTATAAATATATATGCTCCCTCAACAGGGGAGCAGCAAGATACACAAGCCAACTTTTAACCTGAATAAAGAGACATATAGATAAATATAATTAAATAGTAGGGGACTCCCAACACTCCACCTATCGAAATAGACAGAACACCTTTGCAAAAACCTAAGCAAAGAATCAAAGGCTTTGAATGACATACTGACGAAGTTGGACCTCATAGAATATATAGAACACTACACCCCAGAACCAAAGAATACTCATTCTATTCTGCAATGCCCAGGAACACTTCAAGAACAGACCATGTTCTCCTGGGACACAAAAACAGGTCTCAACCGATACTACAAAAGATTGTAAATTATCCTCATATTCTCAGACCACAACGCTTGAAATTGGAACTCAACCACAAGGAAAAATTTGTAAGTTAAATACAAAAACTGTGAGATCAAAACCATCCTGCTCAGGAATGAATTCAAAACCAGGGAAATCAAAATCAATTTAAACAATTTATGGAGACCAACAAGAGTGAAAACACAACAGTCCAAAACCATGGATACTGCAAGCCAGTCCTAAGAGGGAAATACATAGCCATCCAAGCTCACCTAAAAGAAATAGAAAAATATCCAAAATGCAGTTTTTATATTCCTCACCTCAAGAAGCTGGAACAGCAACAGAGGGACAGGCCTAATCCACCAATGAGGAAGCAGTTGACCAAGAAGAGCAGAAATCAATGAATTAGAAACCAGCAAGTACAGTAGACCAAATCAACAAGGACTAGAAGCGATGTCTTGAGAGAATCAATAAAATTGACAGACCACTGCAAGACTTATCCAAAAGAAAAGAGAAAGGGACCCAAATTACAAAATTATGAATGAAAAAGGAGAGGTCAGCAACCAACACCAATGAAATTGGAAGGATTTCATTAGAAACTTTTTCAACAGCTATATGCCAATAAACTACAATCTGGAAGACATGGACGCCTTCCTGGAAAACCATAAACTACCAAGACTGAAACAGGAAGAAATTGATTTCTTAAACAGGCCAATTATTTACGAAGAGATTGAGTCAGTGATAAACAACCTTCCAAACAAAACTCCAGGCTCGCGGACTACCTTTCCTGGGGAATTCTACCAAACATTCAAAGAAGAAATAATACCTCTTCTCCTAAAGCTATTTCAAAAAATAGAAACAGAAGGAAAGGTACCAAACTCATTTCCCATGAGGCCAATATTACCTTGATCCCCAAACCAGGCAATAGACCCCTCAAAAGGAGAATTACAGACCGATTTCCTAATGAAGCTATGGATGCCAAAATCCTCAACAAGATCCTTGCTAATAGGACCCAACAGTGCATTAAAAAGGATTATCCATCATGACCAAGTGGATTCATCCCCGGGATGCAGCGTGGTTCAAATCTCGCAAATCAATCAGCGTGATACATCATATCAACAAGAAAAGACTCAGGAACCATATGATCCTCCTTCGATTGATGCAGAAAAAGCATTTGAGAAAATACAGCATCCTTTCCTGATTAAAAACCCTTCAGAGTGTAGGAATAGAAGGTACATTTCTCAATCTCATAAAGCCATCTATGAAAAGCCTACAGCAAATATTAGTACTCAGAGGGAAAAGCTGGAAGCCTTTCCCCAAGACTGGAACACGCCAAGATGCCCACTCGCCACTATTATTCCCATAGTATTGTAAGTCCTTTGCAACAGCAATCAGACGACAAAAAGGGATCAAAGGTATAAATCGGCAAAGAAGAGTCAAAATGTCTCTTCGCAGATGACATGATACTCTATATGGAAAACCCAAAAGAATCCACTCCCAAACTTATTAGAAGTTATAGAGCAACAGAATGTGGCAGGATACAAAATTAATGCTCAGAAATCAGTTCCATTTCTATACACAAACAATGAGACTGAAGAAAGAGAAATTAGGGAATCCATCCCATTTACAATAGCACCAAAAACCATGTTACCTTGGAATTAACTTAACCAGAGACGTAAAGGACCTATATTCTAGAAACTATAAATCACTCTTGAAAGACATTGAGGAAGACATAAAAGATGGAAAAATTCCTGCTCACGGATCGGAAGAATTAACATAGTTAAAATGTCCATGCTACCCAGAGCAATCTACACTTTCAATGCCATCCCGATCAAAATACTGAGGACATTTTTCAAAGAACTGGAACAAATAGTCCTTAAATTTGTATGGAAACAGAAAAGGCCCCGAATCTCCAAGGAACTGTTGAAAAGGAAAGACAAAGCTGGGGGCATCACATTGCCGGATTTTGAGCTGTACTACAAAGCTGTGATCACAAAGACAGCATGGTACTGGCACAAAAACAGACACATAGACCAATGGAACAGAAAAGAGAACCCACAAATGGACCCTCGGCTCTTTGGGCAACTAATCTTTGATAAAGCAGGAAAAACATCCGTGGAAAAAGACAGTCTCTTCAATAAATGGTGCTGGGAAAATTGGACAGCTACATGCAAAAGAATGAAACTTGACCACTCTCTCACACCATACACAAAAATAAACTCCAAATGATGAAAGACCTCGATGTGAGACAGGAATCCATCAAAATTCTAGAGGAGAACATAGGCAGCAACCTCTACGACATTGGCCAAAGCAACTTTTTTCATGACACATCTCCAAAGGCAAGAGAAACATAAGATAAAATGAACTTATGGGACTTTATCAAGATAAAAAGCTTCTGCACAGCCAAGGAAACAGTCAAAAAAACTAAGAGGCAGCCCACGGAATGGGAGAAGATATTTGCAAATGACACTACAGATAAAGGACTGGTATCCAAGATCTACAAAGAACTTCTCAAACTCAATACACGAAACAAATAAATCAAAAAATGGCAGAAGATGCGAACAGACACTTTTCCTAATGAAGACATACAAATGGCTACAGACACACTGAAAAAGTCTCAAAATCATTAGGCATCAGGAAATCTCAAATCAAAACCACACTGGAGATACCACCTACGCCAGTAGAATGGCAAAATAGACAAGGCAAGAAACATCAATTGTTGGAGAGGATGCGGAGAAAGGATCCCTTCCTAGCATTGGTTGGTGGGAATGCATGTTAGTACAGCCACTCTTGGAAAACAGTGTGAGGTCCCCAAAAGTTAAAATTGAGCTACCCATGATCCAGCCATTGCACTACTGTAGTTCTACCCCAAAGATACAGACGTAGGAAGAGAAG